>NW_009925076.1:0-34711 GCF_000696875.1 Nestor notabilis
GACTCAGGTGTAGGATCTTGCACTTGTCTTGACTAAACTTCATGAAGTTGACATCGGCCCACCTCACAAGCGTGTCAAATCACAGAATGGTTTGGGTTGGAAAGGACCTTAAGATCACCTAGTTCCAACCCCCTGCCATAAACAGGGACATCTCGCACTAGACTATGTCATCCAAGCCTCTGTCCAACCTGGCCTTGAATGCTGTCAGGGATGGAGCATTTAACACTTCTCTGGGCAACCTGTTCCAACCAACACCCCCAATTCCTACTCTGCAGGGCTGCTCTGAATCTCTTCTCCACCCATATGCAATGATAGGTACCCAAGCTGAAAAAATTAAATCCTAAAGGCATACCATACATTATAGAAGATTTAGCCAAACCCAAAAGATACGACCAGATTCAGACATTATTTGCAAACACTTCAGCAGAATGCATGAATCATGTTAAGCTGCCCTCACTACTTTATCCTGGTCTAGTGGAAGTGTCCCTGACCACGGCAGGGGGGTTGGAACTAGATGATCTTTAAGGTCCCTTCCAAGCCAAACCCGTCTATGATCTGTAGCACATTCCAGGCAGCGCAGACTTCGTGTTATCCCACACACATATTTGTAAAGGTCAGACTGCTAAGGCAAGACAGTTTGATCATACTGACCAAATAATTTCTTCTCTGGTATTTTAGATATTCCAACACAAGGAATCTGAGCATTAAACAGACCACAGAATCTATAAAATGCTTCTAGCAGAAATCCTATTTGCCATGTTCACGAAGGATGGGAGAAGATAATTCAAAGTCAAGCTTACTCTTTAGAAGATCTCAACTGAAACAGTGAGCACACAAAACCCACCTCCAAACCTATTTGCCACCTCTTCCAGCTGTGCCTAGTACTACTGTCTATAGAAGCTGTACACTGATGCTCTATCCTCTGCATTCCAGCTTTCAAGTAACTCCAGCAGCTTTACAAAGCTCTACAGAGCACATAAGAATCCCAGTACCTTCAAGAGGAACATGTGCTACAAAGAAGACTCAGACAGTCAAATAAGAAATGGTAAGTGCTTAGGGACAGAGTTTCAAAATCACTTCATGTGGATTCCAAAAATGCTGAATTTCCAGTTGGGACAAACAGATGCTCAGGGCTCTCTGGTTCTCTCAGCAGGTAGCTGTGTGTTTCGCTGGCCTAGATGAGAGTCACTTTGATATTCTCGAGTATCAAGTCAGAACTGAAAGGTGGGGTTCATCTTGCCTGACTTGCAACATCTGCATCAAACTAACATCCCAAACCTCATTTTTAACTGCTAGAGGTTCCTTGCCTATTAACTTCTAGCCAGCTTTGACAAACTGAAAGACAAGGCATAATTCCACTCTGTAAATACACACAATTAATGGACACTGAATTTTTTGCCTAACTATGTAATGAAAACTCCAAAGACAGACTAAATTTGCCTAACAGAAAAATTACTATGCAGAAACACTTGGATGCTATACAAAGACCATTGTAGCTTATATAGGTGTGTAAGACAGTAGCTGTCAACCTTTGTGCATTCATGCATGTGTAAAAAACAGCTTTTTTTTGGTACATACACATGCTTTAGAGTAATTTTCATGGTGGGTTTTTTTCTCCTATTAATCCAATGAAATATGGAAACACGAGAAAAATGATGGAAACAAGATGGGAGCAAGAGAAAGAACCAGAATCAATGAAGGCAGGTGATAATTAAAGGTTAGAGGTCAAGGCTTTTTCAAGACCAACATCAGATTTTTCTTTTCACAAAAATACACCAAGCTAAACAGCTCTCCTGTTGTTCTTAATAAATGATACTTCTTTTCCAAACAATATTAACTATATAAAACACTTTATTAAGTACATCTTTAAAATGAATACACTATTTCATTTCCTCTCCAAGACCATAAATAACTTCACGTGGGAGCTGCAGCTAGGAAAGAAGTGAGGAGAATGCATTCAACCCACCTGGTGCTGCAGCTGTGAAAGTCCCATCTAAGATAGGGGTAGCAATTGCTGAAGTCTCTGCAAGTATCAGTGTAATGACAGGAAGAGAAAAGTAGATCCTTCAATCTAGAAAGTGCAGGACTTTCTCTGACAATCTCTGGAACACACCGACTCTCTCTGACATACTGAGTTTTCAGTTTATAGTGCAGGTTTTCTTCCACATAAGCACAATGATAAGCAAGGTCACACTGGGTAAGATCAAATGGGTATATAGCAAATGCCTTGCATCTAGGAGTCACAATAAATGGCTACAAGCGGAGACTAAAGACAAGAGCAAAGTGCATGTGGTTATTTTCCCAGTATTCTCCCAGACTCCAAGCACTCTTAACTCTGGCCTTTTTTGAACCAAAGGAGATCTGTGAATCCTGTACCCTCTCTGGATTACTCTCTCATGTTTCTTGCATGGGACTCAGTGGAATCAATGTAAGCTTTTAGCATACCCATTATCCTTTGGCACAGAGTTCCACAGTTCTGCTAATTACCATGGTACTCCCAATACCTTCATCTGATGCCCTCTTGTTCTCAAATTGGAAGAGAGAAGAAATTACTTCATAGATCTCTCTTGCATTCCCCTTAATTCATATATTTTCCAGGCTAAAGAGTACTAGCACTCTTAACTGTTCCCTGTATTTCATAAGTTCCCTATATTGCATTTCCTCATCTTGCATCACCTTTGTTGCCCTTTTTGGGAGTTTTTCCCAATACTGTAGTGTTATAGTCTAAGGTAAGGAAAAAATAAACCACTAAAAAAATTTCCCAAACAGTGCATAATTATGTAGGATTTTTGTTCTTGTCAAATATCCTCTACCTTGAGAAAAGAACAAACAAAAATTCAGATGCAAAACACTGAATTTCTGGAAGAAAAATACTTCGGTGATAAGAAAGAGATACCTTTATTCCCCACTAGCTGGCTGTAAAAAAATGATAATAAAAAAGTAACCTAAAGCAAATACAGGAAATATTACGTACAAGATCTTAATCAAAACGTTCTTCATAAGTTATTGCACAAGTTACTGTATACTTCAGGGAGCTGTGAGACTCTTTGTCACTGACAGATGAATGTAAGTTGAAAGTTCACAAATATCTACAGGACTTGGCCACAAATCCAAAATGAGTCCATTGTAAAGAAGCTGCATCATAATTCTTCTGAGAAACAGAAAATACAACGTGCAACTACAAACGTCAAAGTTCATTTAAAAGACTTCTGTCCTCCTCAGTCCCCTCTGGTAGCTTATGTGCCATAGCATACCTCTCCCTCCCGTTTGCTCTTTAAGAAAGATAGGTGAAATTATTCTAGTTAAACCCAAAGAAAACTCAGTTTCACAACAGAGAAGTAAGAGTTAACAGTTGAGAGGGTGGGAATAAATCAGTTCTGCTGCTACAGGATTGTAACATGGAACATACCCTACGAACATCTTACACAATTCCCATTCTACGGTAACAGTGAACACTCCCTAAAGCAAACTAGGGCAGACTGAGAAGGGTGTTCTCCTTAAAAACACCATAATGTTCAAATTAGAATGCAAGGCCAAACGGTTTGGAATATTTACCATCATGATTTATGGTATGGTTTTTGTGTGCTTACAGGAGCCAAACACAGTTTCATAAGCAACAGAAATTATTTTCTTATGAAATTGCATCTTACGCATTTTTTATACCAAATAAGACATGAACTTTAACTCCAACTCTTTGTAAGGCTGAACTATTCATAATGGCACTTGTGCTTCTTCCAGTTTCTCATTTTAGCAAGCTTATCAGAAGTTAATGTCTGAAAAAATAATAACTTAAGAGTTCTACCTGTTAATAAAGTTAAATCATTTTTGCAAAAAGCAACTGGGGCAAAAGACAGACAAACACACACAGAGGGAAAACATGATCATGACAAGCCCAATTTCCTTAGAAAACCTGGTTAAAAGTATAAAAACAATATACACAATCCCAGCTACAGCAGATAACATCAAGCTGGGAGCTCACTGTGCCATGTGACAGCATGCTCTCTAATTATTTTCACTGCAGAAGAGACTGTACAATAAAAAAATATCTGAAACCAGAGCAAAAATGTCCTACCCTCAAGCCAAGAAAAACAACATGGATGCTAGGGAAGGAATAAGAAAAGATCTGAAAATGACTTGTAGGATAAACAGTTAACTTCGTCCTCTCTCAAGAGGGGGAAGAAGTGAGTTTACAAGATACCTTCTTCCTTCCTTCCTTCAATTTCTAACATGAACATTTCTACCAGCCATATTTTCTCTCTGTGTTCATGTTAACTTTCCACAGTCTTCCCTTTGTCATTCTCCTGTATTTAGTACCTCCACTCAGTCCTCAAGCCTCTTGTTACTTAATTCTCATTGCTCTTAATCAAAACCAGCCACCTTCTGAAGGGCATGAAAGAAACAGGTTCTGCTTTTAGCTGAAGTCTACAGTAGGTGAGCATTATGACACGCTAACATGCTTAACACCATCAATAAAAAACAGTATCTGTTACTGAGTAGCACAAGTGCTGCCAAGTGAAAATGTATGGCACATATATGTTAAAAAAATTTAAAGATTATTTATTTGTAGAGTGAAGCAGTGGGGTTTTTAAATGCAAGAAATTCACTAATATTTGGGGGTTGATTTTGGATGGCTTACATCGAACTTCAAATAATCCATGTGAACCATACCTGATTGATGCTTTTCTTGCATGATTTTGGCCTTGCAGATTGGTTGCAGGCAAAATGAAATCTTAAAAAATCTACCCCATTTTACTTTTCTCTTAAAAAAAATAAAACGTATCAAAATCAAACAGGTTTGGACATTAATTAAACACAGGAAACAGAGAGTTTATACCAAAGCCTATGTCCAAAGACTAAATTAAAGCTTACTTTGGCAAATTGTTCATACTGGCCATTTGGGAGGGGTGGGGAAATCGTTCAGACAGAAGGAAGAATAGGAAGAACTTGCTTGTCTTGGCTACTTTCTCTCATTTTTCCATTCTTTCTTTCTTTCTTTCTTCTCCTGTGTGTAACACCCACAGATTTCCTAATGAGATGGTATGCGACCCACCACACACTGCTCTGTGGGTGTAACTTAAATGAAGAAGAAATGTAAATTAACAAGTAACTTGCGAGGCTATTTATATTATGTGCCACCAAACTGAAAGGTGCTATTAAATAATATTGGTATTAAACATAATGTTAATACTAAAAAGAAATTGATAGGTGAAAATTTTCTCTTCAAAATAGTTATGGTAGCCAGCTTGACAAAAGCTTTCTCTGCTCAGCAGATCTAGACAGCAGGACGAGATCTGTTCATCAAAGTAAAGTAGTTTGGCTTCTATTTCTGAAGAAAATCTTAATACAACATGTTTTGACATTGGAGGGAGTCTAAAATATTACTAATACTGGTCTAACAATTCTGAATCTAATAAATTTTGAATACATCCTGAAACATGGAGAGCAAACTAATTATAACTGACTTGGTGCAAGTTCAAATAGGGGTGGAATGCTGATCTGGGATACTTGAAGTAATAAATAACCAGCTAATAAGCATCTTAATGTTCCTTCTACAGATACACTCTTCCTTCCAATAGTGACGGGTTTACAGGAGTGAAACTCTAGACAAAGACTTGCATAACTTTGAGCAAAAGAAACCACACAGTTTGAAGAGCTCAAAAACTTTCAGTCACCTCCAAATGCAACAACAAGATGCAGCACCTACTTTATGTGTATGGAGTTAACCACATACCAAGCTTGGGCCATTTCTCTGTATACTATAAAACAGTGTCAGCCAAATGCTGGCCAGCTATCTTGCACTTCATCTGTTTGTAAGAAAACACAAAAGCATCTCATTGTACTCCACAAACAGACCCTGTGATTCTAGAGAGGAAGGCAAAACACGAGAGGTTTTGGAGGCACGTTTGAATGGCTCCAAACCCATTCATTTGAAAGATGACAACTGCTAAAAACTGTTAGGCTTGTGGTTCACCTAAACAGGTCAGTCCCTTAGAGGTAGGTCCCAGCTGCTCCAGTGAACACCCACTGATTCTGTTATTTCCTTCTCAGGTCATAACAGAATTCCTTCTGTTCTTCCTTCTCAGGTAAGAACAGACTTGAATGTAACCTGAATAAACTTGATTCTTGGACTTGAACAAAGCACTCCTTTCTTACAAATTACAGCCCTGAGCAAAGCAGACTGAGAGAAGAAGAAAGAGTTGGATCTGGAAATTAAGTTCAACATGAATGTTCGTTATCACAGACTGTTTTCTTCCTTTATTTCTTTAGTGTTAATTAATGATGGTGGGATTAACTGTAGATAACTGATGGAACGGGAATTCTGCCTCGTCCAAAGTAAACATTCTTTAATCTAAAACTGTCACAGATATTACTGTTGATCTCCTCGAATGCTTAATGTTGATCTCTCATACCTTCAAGTTTTTCATTTTCAGGAAATAAGGGGGAAGAGCTAAGCAGAAGATCAGTTCACAACCCCGGGACAGGGTACCAGTATTTTTACTGAAAACTTCATGCTATAAAGAGAATCTGAGGCCCTCTCAAATTAGTGTTGCATCTGTCTGCATATGTAAAAACAATTATTATGTCTGTCAGTTTTATCAAACAAAATCATTGATTTTGTTTTTCCTGAGGTGGGAAAAGAAAATGCAGAAAAACCTCACCAAATCTCAGAAATTCTGACCCTACCTTCTGTAATGTTCTTCTACTTTCACTGTAAGAACATTCAAGCTGTTCACTCAAAACCAGAAAAGTACAGGGATCTGAAATCTCATGTGTTCTATAAACATTAATAATGTTTAAAAGCAATAAAATGTAGTTACAACTTGCAAGGAAAGAAAGGGTTTGGAAAGCCTTTAGTGTCCTGAAGCACTTTTTGCTTATGCGGCATTCCGCTCTTGTGGGTGGGAAAAAACCCTCCTTGTCATGCCATAACAATCTGGCTCCCATCTATGCCTCAAATTTTGCAATAAGCAGCCAACCATACAGTCTTTAACCTGTGTTTAATAAAAACATTCATTAATATTGATAATAGTATTTAAAGCTGCGACCATCAACTGGAATTCCATAGAAACAGACCTTTTCAGTAACTGAAAACATTAAGAGGCAAAGAATTTGTTCAGAATTAAAATTATTAATATAATATACATTGAATTCAAAAATTTCTATCAGTATTGTACATTGTAAGTATGTAATTGCATTCATTGTGGAATTCATATTTCAGTAGAGATCTATTTCCATATATTTAAGGAAACGTGAGAAACTGTAGCCAACACAGGGCTTTACTATTGCAGCCCTTCTTTTCTGTGACAAGTTTATAACGTGCTCCAGGCTGGCAATAAAAAAAACCTCAGCCATTATTTCCTAAGCCCTATTTAAAAATCAATTGCTTGGGTGCTAGAACATCAACAGATAAGCCTATCAAGTGTAAAACTTACCATGATGGCCACAACAGCTAGAGAAATAACATGAAACAAAACCTGGCAAGCCATTTAGCCCCAAAAGTGATCTAATATTAGAGCACAAGCTACACTGATCATTATCTTTAGTTTAAAACATGCACGTACTGAAATTGCACTTATTAGTCTCACCACCTTCACGTACAAACATCAAAAAAAGTTCAACTGGGTAAATGCTCTTACTACTGTTCTCTTCTGTACAGTGATTACTCACAAGTCATTGATGCTACTGCCAAGCCTGCAGCAACACCGGTGAAATGACAAACGCTGTCTGTGACATCTTAGCATCTTTTTAAGGCTGAAGAGATTGTTATAAGAGAGAGAAGTAAAGATAATATTTCTTAATTAAGAACTTCTAAATGTTCAAGTGAAAAGAAGAATTAACAAGCCTGCAAGATTTCCATCTATTTTGGAGGATATAGGTTTATACCATTTATGCTTTTTAATTCCAATGATAGGCTCTTATACTACAGCCTTAAGTTCATTTTTCAGTAACGTATCTGAAGTAATTTCAGACCCAAACACCAGCTATTTCAAGGCTTACTGGCTTTCATGATGTCAAATTCCTCACGGAAAAAATAAAGAACAGCAATTTCCACCTATACTTTATCTTACTTTACTTCATAGTAAGTGAAATAAATTATTTTACCAGTAAGAAACAGAGGACCAGATGGTGCACGTTCCACTGACTTCCACTGACCACGTTGTTTAGGTGCCTCCAAGTACTGTTTGACCCTTGAAGCAACCACTTCCTCTAGCAGCATGCAGACGTTCTGAAAGAATAACCATAGGCCTATTTAGATCTCTCTCTATATATGGAGATATATATACATGTCCACAGACACACAGCAGAAATCAATATAAAATCACTACCTTTTACATAAAAAGGAAAAGCAACATCTGCAATTAAGTACTGAGGTGAGAAGCACACAAACTAGGAAATATACCATAAAATTAGGTATTTAAGCAAAGAATTAGTAAAAATCCTCCCAGAAACCGTTAACACACTATTTGTCTGCAAGAATCCTTATAAACCACAGCAGATATTTTGTTTCAATTCAAGGTAATTCTGGGGGGAAGACTCGGATCTGATTAGGTCACAGCAACTTAATTTCTCTAGTTCCTTGTGATTTTTCTGCTCCTAAATATAACTGTTCCTATCTTTCCATACTTCCTTCAGCAAAGCATAATGAAAACCACAGAAGAACAAACCCTTCAGCCAGAATAGCCATTGAAAAAATAAAAACTCAGAGTAAAAGCAAAAAAATAATCTCTTAAATACTAGAATAAGTTTTCAAATTAATATATCAACACATATTTGAGACTTGTCCCTCAGTATTCTCATTTTCCATTCTGCACAACAATGCGCTCACAGAAATGATAATTTGTGGCATGACAAAAATATCATTTTACCTTTTTACAGTGTTTGGACAACAGACAAAATTGTTTTAGTAGAATCTAAACTAGAATATCTTGGCTTGAAATGTACTTTTGATGAATCTAGAAAGTATGCAGAGCAACAAATCTTTAACATATTACTCTAAATGAAAGCAATGCACATACACTGGTCGACCATAAACAGTATTTTCTCTCCTTACATTAAGAAATACATTTTCCTTTCTGCTTGAAGAGTACAATTATAAAACACTGTATTTACTTATTCTTCTGTTTAAGTCATTAAAGTGATCTCGTTACACATTCCTTCACAGGACTACACACTCAGGTTAGAATAAAAAGATCTAGAAAGCACTGGAAACACAATTTGCATTTAGTTCCTTCTGCAACAATAAGGATGAATATGCACTTCCTTAATTTGCATGTAAAAATTTATTTATGTTTATGGAAGTATTATTTAAACTCTATTTAAGAAATATAAACAAGAGCAGGCTTTGAGAGAATCGTCTCTACGTACTTTCCACCACTAAAAAGAACTTGTAACTGAGACCTTCTACATAAAGGCAGAGGGATCGTAGCAGCGACATGAGCTGAGTTCTTTAAGTACAAATATAAAACATTGATGGCTGTTATTCCAGGGGAAAAGTGACAGACAGCAAGAGCAGGGAAATACGAAGGGCAGAGAGAGGGGAAAGCTCCCAAATGCCTCAACCTGCATCTCCCAGCAACCCTGAGATGGGTCTATGTACAACACATGTGACAGCAGTGCGCAAACCGTGGTCGTTACAACACCCAGCTAGGCAATGTGAACCCTATTGCCTCACACCAGCCTCATGCTTACAGGCACTCACTGAGTTCCCAGCCTGCCCTAGGTGCCCCACGCTCCAAGAAGGAGCTGGCAGCTGACAGGCCAGCACTGCTCCCTGCCCCTGCCTGGGACTGCAGTGTTTGCTACAAAGAGCCTCCAACTTTCCTCCAGGGTGAGCAGGGGATCAGCAGAAATTGTGTTTGTGTTACAAGAGGGCTAAGAGGCATCTGCTTTTCCCACAGACAAGCAAGAAAGCTGCACCACCGTTGTACTTTCCAGAATGGGGGGGGTGGGGCGGGGAAAGGAAAAATGTAGAAAACTGCTTGTAATGAATATGTAATAGCTCCCCTAAAAAACATGTAGGCATAATCTACCTGTAAGACTTTTTTCTTCCCACTTTAACAAAGATTCTGCATAGGACTTTCAGGAAGAGAATTATACAGCTATTGGAATCACACTTCTTGGTTGTTGAAAATATGCAACCTTTGTACTTCACTAAAGATCTGTGGTCTCAGAAATGCAATGAATGTTGCCCTGTCATGCCTCTTTATTAAGTCAATCATGAGCTAATTTCCTGAAATTCATATGTTTTGTTTTGGCAGTCTTACAAAATACATTTGGAAAACACTTAAAAGTCAGATAACCAGGATAGTAAATGTGGTTATAAATAGAAAGGGGTAAGGAGTATTCATTTAGTCACAAAAAAGAAGTTGAAAAGATTTCCCCTATTTTCTTCCTTTTCAGCTCAATAAAGCACAAATTGGATGAACCACACACTTAAATAGCCAGTTTTCTCTCCCTCAGGATATTAATTTATTGTTTCTTTTAATTCCATTGAAGTGTATTACTTTGAGAAGTTTGGGGACGCTCTGCAGTGACAAGTTAATTCTGCCATGATTAAGAAAACTATCTGCTGAAAATTGCCGTAACGGAGACTTGCGGGAAAGCCCACAGGCATCTCAAACACGTCCTGCGCTCGTTTTCAACAGGGAACTTCTCAAGTTCCCACCCAGGCTGAAAGAGAGGAAAACTCCCGCCAGTAACTCATCACAAGCTTGTAGCAGAAACCACAGAAAGGCTGATGAAAGTTACATTCCTTATTTTGCTGGTTGCTGATGCACTGATTTTCCCAATTTTCAGCTGCTATCAGGGTCTACACCTCAAAATAAAGATGGGGAGGTTTTTTCCCTAAGATATAATGGTTCTACTATAGTTTATTGCTATGTTTTCTTGCACTCTCTAAATACAACATCATTCACACTTCTCAGAATAAGATACAATGGTTCTACTATAGTTCATCACTATGTTTTCCTGCGCTCTCTAAATGCAACATCATTCACACTGCTCAGAACAAGAAAAAGAAACAATAAAAAGACATTTCACCAACAAGCTCTGCAAAAATGATACCTGTCACAATCTGTTTCATATCACTGAGGGTAATTTACAAACATTCATGAGAAGGATGTTTTTAAAATTAAAAGGCAGAAGGCAGAAGAATGAGAACAGCATGCAACACATATATGTATGCACACACACAGAGTTTAAAAATTAAAAGGCAAATTGAAAGTGGTCATTAGTGACCCAAAAAGCACATATGGTTGACTTTGGGGTCCCACAGCAACCCTTGATGGGTAGGTATAACTAACAATGTTCTCATAACACTGCGAAATCCTGAACAGTTCAAGGCAATCCAACATTTTCCCTGCAGCCACATGCTTTTGAAGTAGGATTGATATTTGTTGTACCTCTTTCTCATGATCTGAAAACCAGCTGGTGTCTTTACTGGAGCCTTGAGGCAAAATATGAACATCCACCAAAACAGCAAAGTTCCCACACTGGAAAAGAAAAAAAAGAAAGGAGAAACAAAAATGTTAACTGTAGCTGCTGGGAAGCACATGTCATGCAGACAGGAGGAAAACAATCAGGTAAGCACATGCATCTGATTCGGAGATACAACAGGCACAACATAAAACTGTGAAAGATTATGAAGTATGGAGTTACAAATTTACCATTGTTTGTGGGCTTAATGAGAAACAAGAGCACCAGACCTATATCTTGGATTGCTCACTAAAAAGCTGAAACAGTAACAACAAACACATGGAATTTTCTTCTGCTCTCTATATGCCACTATTAATTCTGAGTTCTAGCAAATGTGAACATGAAGAATTAGCTATACCTTCACCATCTCCCACAATTCTGCTTTCTGAAAACGTAGTACACCATACTAGTTATGTAGTTTGCACTTTAAATTTATCAAGTCCTTAAAAACTCAGCTACTTCAGAAGTCTCTCCAAACTACCTAATGTAAAAACAGCATGTTTGAAGAACTTGTGGTAACTACCTAATATTCATCTGTCATTTAGCCAATACTATACTTGGAAAGGTTAACTGATAATAAGGCTAACCTATTAATAAACACTGTATCATAGAATCATAGAATGGTTCGTTTAGAAAGGACCTTAAGATCATCTAATTCCAACCCCCCTGCCATGGGCAGGGATGCCTCACCCTAGACCATGTCGCCCAAGACACTGTCCAACCTGGCACTGAACACTGCCAGTGATGGCACATTTACTACTTCTTTGGGCACCCTGTACCAGTGCCTCAGCACCCTCACAGTAAAGAACTACTTCCTTATATCTAACCTCAACTTGTCCTGTTATAGTTTAAAGCCATCAACCCCAGTCCTATCCCTACAGTCCCTGACAAAGAGTCCCTCTCCAGCATCCTTGTAAGCCTCCTTCAGACATTGAAGGCTGCTATGGATGATAGCAGGTACAGCCCAAGACACACCAACTATTTCTGAAATCCCTTCCAGACATTGATTGAGGAGAGTTTGACAGAGGAGGCTTAATTACTTTCCTTCATCAGTACATCACTCATTATAATGAGCTTTTAAAATAGAAGGAAGAGCAAATGGCACAAACACCTCTCCTCAGATCCTTTGTGCACCAACTCACCCCTTTTTCACTCCTGTGAAAAAAGATAATATTCCCCTTTTTCACATCCAGAGGTGTGGTGCATTACAAACTAAGGTTTCCCCTTTCCTTTACTGTAACACAGCACCACATCTCACTCAGACGCCCCTGACCTGAACAATTTGAAAGGTAAAAAGCCAATTTCATCACTCTGGTTTGGCTGCTTGTGCTGCACTTGTGATGTAATAAACTCACTCTTTGAGAAGACTGAACATGTGTGGTCATGGCAATTGCACATCCAAAATGTCTGATGGAATAGAAACAACATCCTGATTCCAGACAAATCTCAACTGTGTGTGTACAAACCAGCATTAGACCACTCTGGTTTCAAGTGGATGCTGCAGCACACACTTCCTGGCCTAACTCTCCCTCTCTCCATACTTGTTCTTCACTGCCAAACATCTGCAAACCCCCAAACAGAATTCCAGTTGCTAACAGAATTAGTTCTACAAAGTGCATGATCCATATTTTTACATTACAGTTGTACATCACCTACAGTCTAATAGAGTACATCTATATCTTAGGTTTATGGTATAGCACAAGTAGTGACTTTGAATGCACCCTTACCTGTACAGTTAATACAAAGAACGACAAGGTTTAGCATCAATTTTATTAATCATGACAGCCTATTTGGTAAAGTAGAAATCTTTGGGTTTACAAAACACTTAGATCTGTAAATTATCCATGAACAGACGTATTTAAATAATGATGTAAATACAATTCAGATAAAATTCACCACCAGTGTTGTATGAAGCTAGAATGCAAAAGTTTGGCACGTGAGTCAGGCATTGTGAAATCATTTTGAGAAACTTCTAAGTTACTTATAGGTATCAGTCACTGAAAGAGCAGAATGCTTTGATGTGTTTTATCAAAAGGCTTCTCTTTCCTCTAGAGAACCAAGAATTACCAGATGGCAGCAACAGCAAACCTCTCTGAGCTTGAAATTGATGACAAAATATCTCTCAGAAATCTCTGGTGAATCATTAGTCAGCTCCAGCAAACTTTTGAGTTGACTACTGAACTTCAAAGTTAGCAGACACTGCATATTATGAAGTGAAAGCCACTAAATTATTCATGGTTCAGCTCTTAGAACAACAAACGAGTATTTGGTACCTCAAGAAAATTTAAATTACCAATTGCTACATGTTAGCTTGCATAATTTTCTACTGACTACAGAAACTTGACATATAGATACAAATGGAAAGTATAGACCTGCTTTTCAAGGAGAGAGAATGTTTGTAATTCCTTTATTTTGAATGGCAATATTTGTCTCAGTTGCCTTGAAAACAACTGGGGAAAAAAAAAAATAACAAACCATATTTGAAAGTAGATAATGGAACAGTTCAGAATTGTCTTCAAAATATTACAAACACACCAAACATTTGTATTACTTCAAACAAAACCAAATATATATGACTAATATGTAAATCCTTGTAACAAACAAGCTTTCCCAATGGAAGATCTCTATCCCTCTGAGTTTTGGAGCAACCTTCTTGTGGATGGCATACCTGGAACTATTTCAGCATCCAAAAGCCATCAGCTTTGCCACGCAATTAGAATAGCTTTGGGACAGGACATAAGGAAGCAGAACTGTCACAGACAAAGAGGAATAAGGGGAGTAAGATAATGTAAGCACAGATTTTTCTGGGTGTTGTTACCCGTTTTCTTAAGTCCTGAACACAATATAAACAACAGCTCCCACACAGGCACCTTTGCACTCTCAAATGACGCAATATATGGTACACCCTACACTGTATCTATACTCTATAAGCCTTCACACAGTACAGCTTTCTGTATGGTACTTACACTACAAAACTCAATACAGCTTTGGCCACGCCGGCAGCAAAGGAAGAGCTCTCTGTACAGACTAAATTCTAATACAAATAATTGTGGGGAATAGAGGGAACTGCAAGCAAAATGTATACTGCTTATGTTAACGTTTGATGATCTTCTACAAGTTTCCCAATAATTTTAATTTGTATACTGGAGACATGCAATTCTGTGAAAATACTAGAATCATATCACTGAGTGATTTGTGTTGGAAGGGACCTTAAAGCTCATCCAGTTCCAACCCCCTGCCATGGGCTGGGACACCTTCCACTACGACCAAGTTGCTCCAAGGCCCATCCAACCTGGCCTTGACCACTTTCAGGGATGGGGCAGCCACAGCTTCTCTGGGCAACCTATGCCAGTGCCTCAGCACCCTCATAGAGAACTTCTTCCCAATTTCTAATCTAATCTCTCTACTTTCATCTTACAACCATTCCCCCTTGTCCTATCACTATATGTCCTTAAAAAATTCCCTCTCCAGACTTCTTGTAGGTCCCCTTTAGATACTAACTTTTATTTTAGAGGAAAAGAAGTATTTCCAGTAGTTCTGGCTGCAAGAAGCAACTTCTGACTCCTAAGTACTGTAAGTGAAAGGCAAACCAAAAGTAGAGAGATTTTTAATTCTATGTTTTCATAGAATCTCAATCTCAAAATTTCCACTAAAAATGACTTTCAGAGGCACAATTATCAAAACTGAAACCCAAACATCTGATTTGATGGGAAACTTTTGTCAAGGATCAGTAGAAAAACATTTCACTGAAAAACTAAACACAGAAACAGATGCACCAGTTTGATATCCTCCCGAATTTCAGAACTCAAAACCTCTTCATTTTTACAAGTTGTTTTTTAATGTTAACAGGACTTACTGTAACAGTCTTATAACATTCACTGTGTTATCAAACAAAGGGCTTGAAAAGATCTCAGAATGTTGTTAGTGTATTGTTGTACAGTAATGGCATCTAATTCAGAACATATTTTTCTGGAATCAAACTGTTTATACAAATACATCAAACACTTCATAGATTCTGCAAATGGAAAAGGTAACCAGAAGTATCATATAAACAGAATGAATTCCAGTGCATAGTGGTAGGTCAGTCAAGGCAAGTCATCTGCTCAAAACCTGTTAAAACCTTGGCCCAGGAGAAGTACGTATTAGACAGTAGACTATTACCTCAAATCCCCCAGTGAGTAGATAAACACAAATACTTTTTATTCCTATACTCATTTAACAACCAGGTACTCCTTTTTTAGAATACATGGCGACTCTCACTTCTTCAAACCCCATCACTTCAAATAGCATAAACCCAATCATTATAAACAAAAAGATTTGGGATGCTGAGTATCAGCATAGTGAGTTTGTATGCAGTTACATCATCCCCAATGTGCTGTATCATTAAACCTGACAGGACTGGAGATCTAGCCTCCCAAGACACATACTAGTGTGTCCCATTGCTGTAACTACTCTACAGATTCAGGATGTAGGGTCAGTTGAAAAGGAAACACATGTGATGGTGGTGAGGCACAGGAACAGGTTGCCCAAAGGAGTGGCAAATGCTCCACCCTGCAGTATTCAATGCCAGGTTGGACAGAGCCTTGGGTAACATGGTCTAGCGTGAGGTGTCCTTGCCCATGGCAGGGGGGCTGGAACTAGATGATCTTAAGGTCCTTTCCAACCCAAATCATCCTGTGAATCTATGACAGTTTGATGGGGCGGGGGGAGGGGAGAGAGGGAATAAACAAACAAACAAACAAACAAATAAATAAATAAAAGAGAAGCTTGTGAAATATCTTAGTCTTATAATAAAAAAGAAAATTTTAATATATTCCACCCTAACTTCTTTCTACATTCAGTTCTGCAAGTTCAAACATTTACAGCATTAAGTACAATTACGTAGTCATTGGCCTATACACTCTGCCAACTGTATTGTAACTATATATATATATATGTATATTCACTTTTTCCAGGCTTTTTAGAAGCAAAAGTTTGTTCTCTTCCTTTATCTTTCTGATCCCAGAGAAAATGAAAGGTCTTCCTTTTGTTCCTATGGTTAGCACCAAACACCTTCAACATTTTTACTTTCTTCTCCAGCAATAGCAACAGCCAAAAACAGTTATTTAAGCAAGTGCACACACAGCACAGGAGATGTTTTTGTCATTACAAGAAACTAATTTACCTTTCATTTACAAGTGTGCCCAGAAGCACTATAATCAGAGGTAACACACAGAGTTTCCCAAACTGTAGGACACACTTTTCCACTAGCCAAATGCCTCAACCTGGTATAAAAAAATATGAGGGCAAAAGAGGTTTGGCGACACCTAACTCCGTACATTTCTCATTCTTTTAAGTAGATAAAGTTACAATTTGATATGTGCCCAGATTTTTCACATATTTTTTCCAGAATCTCTGGGATTTGGTTTTTGGGGGGGTTCCTCCTTATGGAAAAAAAATCCGGAGGAGGGAGAAGGACAACATAGATTATTTTTCTCATTACATAGTCAAGCTGCACAGTACTGGTGCCTTTCTAGTTCCCCTTCAAAGCAAGGTGTTTTTTCAACTTCAAATTTCAGGAGAGCATTTAGAAAGCAACAGGTCACCAGTGATTGGGTTTAATGTCATGACATTAAACAGAAGGTCACGTAACAGAAGGAATTGATTTATCCTCATTTCACCTGAGATAGAGTTAATTTTCTGCCTAGTAGCTGGTGCAATGCTTTGTTTTGGCTTTAGTCTGAGAATAATATTGATAACACACCAATGGTATAGTTGTTGCTCAGTAGCACTTAACTTAAAATCATGGACTTTTCAGCGTCCCATGCTCTGCCAGTGAGGAGGGGCGCAAGGGGTATTCCATACCATAGAACCTCTACCCCCAAGCCCCTCCCCCAATCCCTCCTATTATTATTGTATTATTATATTTTACTTTAATTTCAATTAAATTATTCTTATCTCAACCCATGGGTTTTTACTTCTCTTCCCAAATGTCTTTCCCATCCCACAGAGAGGTGTGTGTGTGAGCAAGCAGCTGTGTGGTACTTAGTTGCCAGCTGGGCTTAAACCACAACATGATTATAACAGGATTTCTCACCAGCTGATTCAGAAAGAGAGCTAAAGAGACGATAGAGAAACCTCCAGAAAAAGCCACAAGCAGGAACCCTCAAGGAACTTATGATACAAGGCCATTCTTCAGAATGCTCAAGAAGTAAGAAGCAAATTGCAGGGGGGGAGGGAGGGGAATATATTCCACTTTCAACCTTTTCTCTTTTCTGGAGAACAGTTTGGTTCTGGAAATCCTGCAGAGCTTTTAGTTTGTTATAAATATTGCATGGCTCTGAGGAGATGAGTTGTAACCCAAAACCAGTGCTGAGCCATTCACTGTATCACTGGGGAAATCACAGCTGCTCATACTTGATGCAAAATGAGACTGCAGGATCTCAAATCAAATCAAAAAAAGGGGAAAAGCCACAAGATGAGCACAACTGGAAGAGTAGCATTCATGCCAACAGCCAGAGCTCTGCTATGGCTCAGAAAACTTTCACAGTATCCAGGGCCTATGCTGCATTTTCATAAGTGTGCAGTGAACAACCAGGCTGCCCTTTGAAAATCTGTTTTATTTACTAGAACAGTTTTAAGAAATAGCTAGTTTTGTTAAAGGAGACTCATAGCCATTGGCTAACATCACTCAGCTTAACTAAATGACTGCTGTAGCTGAACCCAGGACACCCTGCTTTCAAATACCCAAGACAGCCTGCAGCAGTAAAGTAGTGGATCAACAGCAGTGCCATAAGGGTCTAACTTGCAGATCTGTCCTCAAAGATGGCTATACTAAACTATACACAGATCCAGCAGGAACTGGATGACCGAAAATGCATTCAGACTTTCCAAAAGCAGGGAGGAAATTCCCCCTTTTATAACCTGAATACAAGTTACATCTACGTAATCTTTTGCAAGTGGTTGGCTTGCTTTTTTAAGAGTATAGTTTATGTATGAGGAATTCCTGAATGGAGGAGTGTTTAATTTTCTGGTGGTTTAGAGGAAGAAAAGAAGTAGTTATCTGAAAACTCAATCGATGAGTTACAGGAGTATTAAAATCACATTCAGAGGTTCCCGAATTTCTGAATGTCAAGCAGAGGTGCCTTTAGAACAAACTTTTGAGCAATGTGGTCTGAAAACACAACAAGAAAGTAGAATGCAACATCAAGGCAGTATTTTAGACTCTTGAATGATGCAAAAGGACAGGGTAGTAAACAAGAAATGATGGGAAAAAGGAAACAAGAAATAGTTGTGAATGATTCAACTCTTAGGAAAATGTAAAAAAATCAAGTAGTTTCAGATCTGACAGAGCTGTGTATGATACCGGAGACTTTCAAAATAAGGACTAGTATCCTGTTGTTTAAGCATGTAATTGTGAGAGATCCACCCAAATCAACAGAGGAAAATGAATTAATCAAAACAACTTCAAGAACACCCTAAGTATCTGCTGAGTTAAAGGATCTGCATGTTTTTAGCAACATAAGAATGCTTCAGTGCTAACAGAGCCCTTCAGTTCATCATCACAGCCACGCTAAGCAGTAATTACTTAATCTAAACATCTGAACTGGTCTTGGAGAACTGCTCTATCAGGTACAATGTTGAAAAAAGAGGCCTAAATTGCAGGAGAGAATTAAGCTTAATTTAGGTTGTCAATCTGTGCTGGTCTGATCCCAATTCCGTAGGAGGTTTTTGTAGCCTACATATTGAAAGGAGCCATGTAGCTGGAGCTCAAACAATTGCAGAAAGCAAGTTTTTCCTCAGGGCAAAGTCTCCAAGTAACAGTGCAATCTCTACATTGTTTTGAAAGGATATATACCATGTCCCTGCCTGTGTCAGAACTGATCCAGAAAAACAGAAATAGCAGCACAGTATTTGTTTAAGATAATAAAAAGATAACTCGAGATTCCAACAAGCTGCTTTCACCCTTCTGTTGTAAAATATTCTTCTAAAAACTATGGTATTTTTTAAATCATAGCTAGCAGGCGATGAAGAAATACTGATCTGTGCAGCAACCTGCACTAATGACACTGGCCTGGAGGGGGTGAGAGGCTGTATTAACTGGATAGCTGAACATACTCACCATCTACATAAATGAAATTTACTCCAAATTGTACATTTTAAGGACATTTCCTAGGGCTTGGACACACCAAAACACATTACTGTGTATCACCTGATCTTTGTAAGTGGGTGCAGATGAAGATTAGGGGTACCTTACCCAGCTCTCACCCAAAACTATCAACAAGAAAAATTTGAAAATGATTTATAAAGAGAAGAATGGCCTTCTCACTGCTGCACTGAACTGGAATTTGGGATGTTCTTTGTGGTTCTAGAAAGTCAGTGCTGGGATTTGTTTGTTATCCAGATGGACAGATAAAAGAACTAGTATGCACCGTGTGCAAAAAGCTCTGCATGTCTGAATCATTCATTTTGTAATGATCAGATACTACAGTCACAGGTATCATCACAGTAAATATTGAGAACTGGCAACCCTAACAATGAGTGTTATTTCCTTTGATTTCTGGACTGTAGATGAGAGAAGTACCAGGTTCACTATCAGCGTCTTCAAAACTTTCTCATAGTAACCAATATGAATTTCAAATTTAGCCATTTCTAACTGTAACAGGTCTAGCAATTGGTTAAGTACTAGAATGACTGGAGCTTCATAACACATAAAAGGGCTTTCTTAAAGTCATGCTAAGAAACAGCAGGGATGACTAAAGCTTCCAACAAACATAATCACAAACAGCAAAGTGACAATATGATTTTCTGAAGAAATTACAGCCACTCCTAAAAAAGCTTGAGGGGCTTTTTCAGACCTTTTACTTGTTAAAGAGTTTTCACAAACATGCTCTACATGCTATATTTTAATATTAATAAACCAGACTTTAAAGTATAAACACAGGACCCCCAAGTATGTATTGGCAAATGACTGATGTATTCATTAGGCATATGAAAAGCAGAACCATACAAGACTGCTAAGAAGCTTAGTAATGTACCACCTGATTTTGTGTGTTTCTGCAGATGCTAGTCATGACTAGCAAATTAAGTGTAATAAAAATTAAGGTAAAAAGCCACCACCCTCTGTATCTTTTGATGTAAACTCTGCCAGAGGAAACAAATCCAGCCATTGGATAGCAGGGAAAACACAATTTACAAAATTCTCGTAAGGTGAAGAAGAGATAAAACCACAATGTTTGTTTGGGAAGGTAATGTGCCCATGCTAAGATGAAGGGAGCAGCAGTTCTCAAGCATATGATGCATCCGGCAACATATTTCTTGAGTTTATGGTACACCAGCTGCAGGGATGGGCTGACTTCCCTCTCACAAAAACAGAACGGGGAAGTGAGGGCAGGTCCCACACAGGAAATCGTTCCACGTTCCCCAACTTCGCAATTTTTTCACAAAGCCTGATTCCTTTTTATACTAAGAGACAAGGTCTCACCTGCCCTAAAATTTACTTCCTTCCCTCCCTCTCATGAAGATGTTACCTACCGCAGCATAGAGCTACTGAAGTGAGAAGGGGGAGGCAACAGAAAAACCAAACCCAACATCTGCAGTCCATGTTTCATTATAAAATATTTGCAGATGTGAAATCCTTATGCCAAAATAATTTAGCAGATTAAAGATACATTGATTACACATGCTCAGACTTTAAGACAAATACATAAAGCAGAAATATTTTATTTGCAAAGAAGTACAAGCAAGCCAAATTTCTTAATATTGTTGTATTTGCTTTAATGGTTGAAATGTTACATTTTCCAAGTGCGTAAAAGCAGTACTTTTTAACTCTGTGTTTTAACTAATTTGTCTAAGTTAAGCCCAGAACGTTTCAGAACTGCATGAAGGCTTTTTCAGAAGTAACGTAAGAAAAATGTGATTCAATTCTGAAAAGAGCATATTAAAAAGTCACACCCTTTGGACAAAATCCTTCTAGTAAGTGGAAGCATATTTAGTCAACATAAAGTAAAAGCAAGTTCAACAAAATCATCAATGCTTTATCTATAAAGGTATAAGGGAAGAAATAGATGAACCTTTCAAGTGAACAAGTGATGCTCTAAATCCTACTGCTGAAAAAGCAGAATCATATGTATGGAGAACACATCATATTTCAAAATGGAAACAGATCAGCAAAAACCTCAAGGAATTACCTACTGAAGAGCAAAGAAATAGCTTTTTTTCAATATTCAGGGGAAAAACAAGTTTTTATCTGGCACTGCACAGAGTATATAATATATAGACTTCATGCATAAATAGAAAGCAAAATGGACACAGAAGGTACAGGAGAAACAATCGATTCATGAAAATATGTAAAATATTAACACAGTTGAATACTGAAGAGTTAGCAACAAGCGAGGATGAGTTGTGAAAGGTGCTGCTCATTCCTGGTGAAAGTGTTTGCCACCAGAATGGCTGCTGAGACTAAAACTTAAACTAAGGAAGCTATTTCCCCATTTGTCTGTCCTTGCCCCTTCTGCCACCTTCTTGAGGTTACCTCTTCCAGAACTGAACAGGTACAATTGTCCTCTTACTGACCTAGTTCTGATACAACATGTGTTTTAAAATATATACTAAAAAAATATTCAGTGGGATAGAAATAAGTAGGGAGTGACTATTCATATATCTCTAACAAACTTAAGAAGTAGTAACCTCTGGTAGTAGAGCAGGGCAATGAAAAGCAGGTGGTGGACAACTAGACCTTAACTTAAATCAGATGCAGCTGACACTGTTCTAACATCAGGCCTTCAGGAGGCACTAGTAACACATCTCCTGCCTGTAAGGCAGGCAGGTGTGTACAGCATTACATTATACATGTTAGTCAGTGTTTACATGCACCTAGCAGGCACATCTAAAATTTCTAACAAAAACCAAAAGTGAATCCTTCTGCAAATATTCCTCTTTCTACAACTCAGTTTCTCAGGTTGGGTGTTAAGTGCCTATTATTTTTCTTCTAGAGATCTGTAAAAATGAGTCAATCAACTCAAGTCTCTTCCAGTAGTGGAAAAGTAGACCCAAAATAAGTGATTGTTTTTAACATGAAAACACACACACTGAATGGACATTGAAATAAATCAACTCAGTACTTTACACAAGTATAGTCTATTCAATAACTGGTTCTGTCAGTTTATATAACTCTTTTTCACACTAAGTGCATTGATAGGTATTACATTCACATGTGGTCAATCAAGTAATGAAAGCCCAAGGGAAAACATTGGTTTTTAACACACTGTACAGACAGCATGGTAACACATTGCTCATTTTCACCTATTATGAAGTATAATAGAAACAACCTGCTCCCAGGATTTCAGAGAAGGCCTATTAAGAGCTCGAGGGGGAATGGCAAGAAGAAAATTCTGATTTACTCTCACAAAATATGTATCTATTTCACTGAGATCAGCAAAGCTGTTGTCTTGTAGAACAATGGACATCATTTTAGTAATGTTAAAAAAGACTATTGGTACCTGGGATTTCAAGGGATGTTTGGGAACGCGCTTTTAAAAAGTTGAAGTTTTACACTTCAAAGCCAGTTCTTCCAAATTTCCCGTGGGTTATGTTACTAATTGGGAATATGTGGGAAATACTTCCCACAATTATGTTTATAAAAGTTCCAGTGATAATAAGCAGCAATCCTAACACATGGAGAACATTAAAATCACTGAGAATGATAAATAGTGCTGATTTTATGTAACAAAATGTTCATTTCAAATACACAAAAAGTTTTATTGTGCTAGTCCAGCGGTCCGCAATGACCTGTATGCTCTGAGAGTGACTCAGAGTAGCTGTCTACAGAAAAAGGTTAAAAAAGATAAGCAAATAACAGTACTTTTGTCAGTAGATATATTAGACATTCAGGAACATGAGACTCTGGAGCTTTATATCCCATGGGCTGTATCCATACTTAGAAGTCATCAGTGATTGTTTTCTCCCAGGATTTGTTACATTGGTTTATAAAACTGCATGTATTCTGTATCCACAATACTCTGTGGTAAGTAGTTCCCCAAACTGGTCACATGTGCATGAGGAATCATATCTCCTAGCTAATTTCAAAATATCATGTTGGTTTAATTAAATACCCTCAGTTGTTAAACCTGAACAAACAGTCATTTCTTATTTATCTCTTCCTGCCATCCATGAGTTAATAGATCACTATTATTCCCCACCCACCCACTTCCAGCTTTCTTTCTTCCAGGCTGAAGAGTGTTAAATTGTTCCTTAAACTGGAGAATATCTACACCTCTCACTAATTCTTGGTTCCACTAAGGAGAACTATAAGCACATGTAGCAGCCCAGTATCCTGCAACCCCTGTATCCTGGGCTGCATCAAAAGCAGCATGACCAGCAGGTCGAAGGAGGTGATCCTGCCCCTCTACTCTGCTCTTGTGAGACCTCACTTGGAGTATCGTGTACAGTTCTGGTGTCCTCAACATAAAAAGGACATGGAGCTGTTGGAGCAAGTCCAGAGGAAGGCCACAAGGATGATAAGAGGACTGGAGCACCTCCCATATGAAGACAGGCTGAGAAAGTTGGGGCTGTTCAGCCTGGAGAAGAGAAGACTGCATGGAGACCTCAGAGCAGTCTTCCAGTATCTGAAGGGGGCCTGTAAGAATGCTGGGGAGGGAATCTTCATTAGGGACTGTAGTGGTAAGATAAGGGGTAATGGCTACGAACTGAAACAGGGGAAGTTTAGATTCAATATAAGGAAGTTCTTTACAGTGAGGGTGGTGAGGCACTGGAATGGGTTGCCCAAGGAAGTTGTGAATGCTTCAACCCTGGTGGTGTTCAAGGCAAGGTTGAACAGAGCCTTGGGTGACATGGTTTAGTGGGAGCTGTCCCTGCTTATGGCAGGGGGGTTGGAACTAGATCATCTTAAGGTCCTTTCCAACCCTAACTATTCTATGATTCTATTTAGAAAGTAGACATGCCCTCAGTTTGTACTATGGTGACGTTATTACTTGTGCTTTCTTCATTCTATTCCTACTAGTTCCTACTAATTCCCCAAATCGGTTTTGCATTTTAAAATGAGCTGAGTCATTCGTGTGTGGTGGTCCTGTGCTAAGGACCCATCATTTGCAATCGTAAGTTTGAAGCTGTTCTCCCTCACCCCACATACATCGCATTGACTTATTCCTTTAATTGTACAGACACTCAATACCACGATGTTTTTTGCAGTGCTTCATTGTAAGCCTTTGTTATTCACCTCCTTTCTCAGGTCACTTATTAATACAGGATCTGCCCCAGAGCTCCCTGTCCAATACCAGTACTGCCTCCATCCACCTTTATCCTTCAGCCAGGTAATCTTTATGTAAGGACTTTCTTTCTTAGCTCACTGAAAGACACTTCGGTGAGGCAAATCACTTTTGGAGGCTCTAAATGGGTTACAGCATCCAGATTCCCCTGTTCCTTACACTCACCAGTACCTGTAAAGAACTCAGAAGGCTGTGACGCATGAATTCTCTTTACAATGAGTGTTTGGACTTCTTCCCAACATACTACACAAATCTGTATATCCATCCATTCTGCCTCAGTGAAATTTATACTAATTTCCCTGCTACACATGTTAAACATTCATCTGACAATTTGCTGGTCCTATCATATGAGGCACTCTCAAACACATGAAACTAGGGCAATTTAAAAAAAAAACAAACAAAAAAACAAAAAAAACAAAACAAAAAAAAACTCTGCCGAAGTTTCTTATTCCCATATAAAATGCCCTAAAATCTATCTTTCTGCGTACTTATTCCAGTGCAGAGTACAAATTAACCAAAATAGACACCTATATTAAACCCCATTGTTTCTTTTGCAGCTAAGAACACTATGTAACTGGAAAATTTATTTTCAAAGTTAATGCATCTGTTTCAAGAATTTTGGCTTTTTAATGACATCTCAGTAAACAGCAAAACTCTACAAATGCGTCTTAGTATCCTCCCCTGCTGCGTTTGAATGCAGAGAGAGAATAGTGCTCAAGCCAGTGCTTTCTCCCTTAGAAGACCTAATTCTGCTTCACTTGCATCCTGCATTCCCCCCATACTGAGCCAAACTGCTGAAAAAACCCCAAGAAACCAAAAACTTTCTTCTATACGTAAGATAATCTTGTATAAAACAGTCCCTCAATATTTTTTATCATTTTCTAACCAAAAATACATCAATTTCCATATTTATCAGATTCTTTTTCTCCTTGCTCTAGCAGTAAGCCTATCACAAAAAAATTGCCATAGGTGTCCTAATGCTTCATAATATTTTTCATGAGTTTAAGTTCATCATTCAAGACTTTCTCCACGCCTACCAAGGTCACAACTGTTCCTTAATGCATCTTCTACATGGATGAGTACTGTAGTAAAACTGACAGAAGAAAGCAGCTCAGTAAAGTCAAGTATGCCACCTAGGAATGAGCATTTACTATGTCACCTAGCTGAATTAAATCGTTGTTAATTGCAATGTTTCTGTCTACCCAGCAATATCTCAATATGGAAAACTAAAACTGAATTACTTAACATGTCTGGAGTGTACCTGATTTTCCACACCCTGCTTAGCTCTGTAAGGAGGGGAAAAATAGTTCACACACAACAAATATCTCTACCTGCAGTATCGAAATGTAATGGCTATAATCAACAAAAAGAAGACAGCCATCACTGCCAACTGCTTTATAGCTCACAAGGAGTAAATAATTTTCATCAGTGCCGATTTTGCTCATCTGAAAAATGAAGCTGGGACTGATACAGCAATTTGCATTGATAAAAACTGTACATTTTTCTTTAAAAAGTCAACAATCGGTTGCTAGAGTTGTAAAAACCAGGCCCAGTTTATGCTACATGCCAACAAAAACAACTGCTCCTTAGCTTGCTCGTCCTTTTAATTTATCACCCCAGCATAGGGGATATAACTCAAATTTGTAATCAACAAAAAAATAACTGTTGGTGCATCAGCACACGAGAAGCACTTTTTCCCCTGCTTGCTCAAGTACAGTTCTGGTCTATATCACTCTCAGTTCCCAAGCCTCTTTCCACCTCTCCTTATCTTGGTCTTCATTTTCCCACTGTCAAAGCCTGTTTTTCCAGGAAGGAAAGTTATGGTAAAGATGAGGAATATTGTTCAGCACCTCTTTGCCCTTTGGCACTGCTATCAAACACTGGGATTTTATCTGCCACATTAGCAGAGATCTTACAAAAAACACATTCCTTTTTGTATAATGTACGTGGTGGTCACTCAAACAATAACCAGTAACAGATGTCTGACATGAGGAGAATGGACTATTTAAATAGAACTTTATAAATTCTGATGATGCTTTCCCAGATTTGAAACCTTGACACTTAATTTATAACTATCAGTCCGGCCATATACTTTCTTTTGTGTGTTTATTTCTAGTTCCAGCCTCAGTAAGTATACTTTGTCTATCATGCTTTAAGTTTCACTATGACCTTGCAGATAATCTTACCCTTAACTTGCATTCATTTAATAGCGTAAAGATAGTGGTTAGGAAAAAAAAAATTAAAAACCCTTTGCACAGAATCCAATCCCCAAATAAGGAATTCTGACAGGGGCTATGAACTCAAATGCTTACATAAAATTCCTGGTCACATTCAGTACCCTGCAATGACCATCTGGGAAAGTTTTTCTTTCAAAGGAAACACAAAAGTATGAAAGAAAGTAACCTGCTAGAGTCCTTCCCATTGAAGTTTTCATGTTACAAGGTTTGTATTTAGGTCTGCTTTCCAGGGATTTTTAAAAAGCCCTCTCACAATGCATAAGAAATTAAATAATAACTGCTTTAAACAGTCTTACAGCTTAGTGTTACAAGGAAGTGTTGGAGGTTTTAGAAGAGAATTCTTCTTAAGTCTCCATATGTAAACCATACCTGTCAATAGCACTTTACTCGGATACAAACAGTAGAACTAAAGATCAATTTGGCATAAAAAGCATTTTTTTTAAGACTACAGTCTTTGGGAGTTGGACTAGATGATCTCCAGTGGTCTCCTCCAACCTGAATGATTCTGTGATTAACATTGCATGATGTATAATTCCCTTGTTTTCACAATCGTTTTTAACAAATAAAGATTCTTTATCCATTTCTGGATACAGACGCTTAAGAAAAAAGTAATTTTTCTAAAATGTCATTAAAAAAAATCCATCTTAGCTACAAAAGGACACCAACAAGAGCAGCAGCAATGGAAAAGAAGAGATTTTAAAAGATACGGTCAGATTCTGCCACTGTAACATCTCTGCCTAGATGCAGATAAAGTTCAGAGTTACACACTTAGAGACAATTTGCTGTATTTGAGGACCAAACGTATCTTTCAGGGTCTTTAAATATGCTGGTATGTAAAACCAAGCAGATCCAGTAGAAGTTTCACATTCCTGATTTAATTTTTAAAACAACTGAAAAAGATAATAATCCCAGAAAACATGCAACTCGTAACATTGCAAAGCTTTGCAATCAGCTTCATAGCATAAATCCATTTGGATTTTGCTCAAGACATTCAGCTATGAATTTCAGGGTGATTTTTTTTTGGGAATACACTTCCCTGTTCTTCTACAGGGCAACTGTAGTATCCTGTGTGAAGGTTTTACTCTCTGTGGCTAGTAGATAAACAGATCTCTGAAGCATTCTTCAATAGACAGATCATATGACAGGTGAGAAAGCTTCTTTTCTTCCTGTTACAATATCCACCAGTACCCATGTTACTGGAAACCCACAAAGACAGGCTGACAAGATGGAAAGGCCTCTTTGTACACAGCAGTAACATCTGTAATAGAACTTAAGCAATGCCCACCAGCAGTCAGAAATTTTATAATAAGATATATGACAATGGATGCTACTAATAAAACACGATTTCACTGGCTTAAAAAAAAGTGAGAGCTGTCATACAATTGTCATACAATTCCAAGTGTGAATATCACAGGAGCAAAACCAAAGGTAGACTGTCACAAGCTGCAAAAATCACATACCAAAGACAGATCAGACTATGCCAGCAAAGGATCTTCAACAGTATCTGCAGATCCAGACTGCTATGGCTGAGTTTGCACTTACTACATGTCTCCATCCTTTAAAAAGCCAATGCTGGAAAGAGTCCACCTTATAAATTTAAGATAAAAAGATGGATTCCAAAAGCAAAAAAATCCCTATATTACCGATTGAAAGGGAATTACCCCCCAGAAAGCAACAGCTCATTTTTTAGTTAAAAAAACCTCATAGCATGCTACCCTCACAACTGCCTTTGTTGAAGGGACTGAAGAACAGAGATGACAGCACATGACAAATTACAGTTCCTGGATGTCAGGAACACAGAGCACCACAGAGACAGGAGCAACTGCATACACTGCCCATTTAATCAGATGCACACCAGTAAAAGGAAGACAAAGAAAAAGAACTTTGTTTTAATATGTCTGAGAATACAATTAAGCTTCATTATACTTAAGATGTAGCCATATATTTATATCTTTACATTATTTCTTGCTTGAACTTAGTAAGAAAGGTCCACTCAGAGCTTTTTAAAAAGCAGAAACACAAGCATTTGCATATATAGCAAACACCGCAAAAATACATGTTATTAATCAACTAATAAGACCAAGTCTGTTGCTAAGGAACACAGTTAAATGAAGACAGTTATTTATTTGCTTACGTGTCTGACACCAAGAATGAATTTATGTGATCTACTGTAATTAACATCAAAGAGTATACCAGGGTGTGCAAGCATTTTAATTCATTAGTATTAATGATTATCACATGATAAAAATAGATACTCCAAATCTCTGAAGTTAACTTTATTTTCCAGCCTTACACAGATACTGTTCATTTCTTCATAAGAAGAATGTACTCAGTGAAGCAGCGATATACTAAAAACATAGTCACAATATACTACAGAAAGATTTCAAAAAAGGCCAAGGACATCACACATGCTCCTAGATGAGTGCAGGTAGATTTGTTAAGTTAAACAGTGTCTGAATATGACCTTGTACAGGCAGGTGGAAAACCGATTCAGGAAAATCTACCATATGGTGACACGTTGACTCCCACAGGGAATCAGCAGGATTGGAAGTACCACAGAAGTCTCTGCCAACTGAATCAATACAATTAATCTGCAGTAACCATCATCCTTGCTTTACATTACTACTGGAGAAGGATAAAACATTTTGTGACTTGTTTCACTTCAGGGGCCTTAAGCTTCTCCTTCCAAGGTGCAAAAGAGAGCACAGTCTATAAAGTAGACAATTGTGCCCATCATCCCCCCAAACTGACACTTTCCAGCAGCTGGATATTCCTAATTTCCTCCCTGTTTCAAGCTTCCAAACCCAGTCTTTTGAGCAATTTATCTTGCCACTCAAGATGTTCCATCAGTTTGAATATTATTTACTACTCCTAATCCTCATCTCCTTATCGAGCCATTACCAATCCCTGTTTTAATCTTCCTGCTCCATACCTTGGCAAAAGAGAGGGCAAGCAGGAGACTACTGCCCTGTTCCAAACCTTCTCTCCATTCAGCCTTTAAATTCAGCTTTCAGTTTAGCACTACCTGCACATCCCTGCTCCAGTGCTGACATCCATCACTCATTTTCTCCTCATTCTTTCTCCACTGCTCTCAGTCAGTATCTGTTCCTTGCCCAAACTACTGAATTCCTGTAGCCCATTCTCTCAAGTCAGCCACTCTCAGTCTCTGCCCCATAAATAAGTAGCAGCAGCAGTTTCCAGTTTGACTTTTGTTGTTGAGTTTTCTTTTAAGTCATGCCACACTTTCTCTTCTTTATTTTCGAATGGGACAGACTCCACATTCACCCTTCTAACCTCCAGTCCCGCAGGGGCCACTAAGATGACAGGAGAGCCACTCTCAGTAGAGGGTTCTCTTTACTAAAAATAAAATCTACTCAATAAATGTAAACTGATTTTCGCAGATATGTATAACTTGGTGGGGAGATTTCCAAACCAATGGCAAAGGGCCTATCACAAGAGCTTAAAACCTGTCATCTGTTAACATTCAGAAGTCTAAAATACGTAGCTGGTAGGTACGTCCAAAGTCTACCATTTGCAGGGAAAAACCAAGTGAAAAAGTAATACACATATTAAATGTATATATAAATATAGAAAGATTATATAAACACTATACAGTACGTACATATGTTGAAGAGGCCAGACATGCTGTGAAAAGCAGCTCCCTTACTACACCATAACATTCAGTTCAAAGATGATCTACTGGTTCTGGGTAAAAAAATCTGTTCCAATTATTGTACTCAATGAAGTTTCTGAACAAAATTCACAATTTCAGTGAAATGTTTAAAAGCTTGCAAAACAAAAGTGGTACCAAGAATTGAGTTTTAACTAACAGATAAACATCACCTGCTGCCTCACTTTGTAATTTGTGTTTACCATTTTTCCATCAAAGGAAAAGAAGCTGGGCCAGACAGCTGAATAGGGATGATGAAACACATCAATTCTCTCTGTTCATGTGCTGTTTGGGAGAACAGTATGTTTGAGTTTTACTGGGAAAAAGATTCATTCAGATTTTAGCACTTAAAAAATACCTGGTCTGAGTGGTATTCAACAATGGTAACAGAATTTAAGCAGCAAAGAGCATTTAAGTTAAAAATGAAAAGGCAGTAACCTTCAAACTGGAAGCTTTACTAGCCTCCTAAAGTACTAGGGACACAATTATTAAACAGTTTATAACAGTAATTTTAAAAATTCAGGTTTGCCTTTTAAGAGTTTCATATAATAACTTATTCTACTAACCGACTATTCCTAAAAATTAATTTACTCCAATAGTTTAGCTCATCCATATTGCAATTCTGTATTTTGAGATTTTTAAAGTGAGTCTTCAGGAGTGGTGCACACTCTATACTGTGTTGTTATTTTTATCTTTTAAATAAAATACTTTCAGGAGAACAATTTAATTTGTACAAACATGTAAGAAAAGCTCAGGTGAACTGTGATCAGGTGAACAGGTGATCACAGAATGAGTTGCTGGCAGCCTTCTCAGGAACAGTGGCAAGTTTTAGTTAGTCATTACGTAGCCTACTTCTAAGTAGGAAAAAAAACCCTTAGCAAAGCTCTGTGGAGATGTCTAGTTCTCCATTTTTTGGGGGTTTTCTTGTTACCTGTAAAACCTCAACGATACACAGAAACTAGATTGATAAATATATTAAAGACTTCGAGATCAGAGAAAAAAAAAGAAACTATGTAAACCCAAATATTTATTATCTGACTAGCAATGACATCCATAAAAACGCTTGTATGCCATCTTACTCTTATTAGCTCCATACCATGAACAATTAAAGAACAGTCTATTAGAACCTGTAGTCTTCACAATTCTTTGTCATGAAGATGATAAAGTGCTTAGATAATATTGCACATCCCTGGCAGTGTTCCAGGCCAGACTGGAAGAGCCTTGGGCGACATGGTCTAGTGTGAGGCATCCCTGCCAATGGCAGGGGATGGGAACTGGAAGATCTTTAGATCCTTTCCAACCCAAACCATTCTGTGACTCCACGACCACTGCACTTGAGGTTCCCAATAGTAAGAAGAATGCTGAAAACATGCATTAATTACCAAAAAATAAACAAAAACTCCAGCTATGTTGAAGTCATGCCAGGTCTCACAACAGCTGAGGCCTGAAAGAGATGTAGCTAAATCCATGTCAAGTAATAATTACAGATTCTTATTTACTGTATTTAATATATCTGTGCCTACTAACATCCAACAGGTATAAGAACAATATTTACGAAATTTACTGGTCCAAAGTTCCTTTAAAGAGCCCAAAGCCAGCTGAAAAAATTCCTTTGTTTTACAAAACCACAGTGACAATGCAAAATAATTCTTTGATCTATTATATATTTGAAAGTACTAAGCTAAATGCAGACAGTAATTGCTGACAAATCCCAGTAGTAAACAAACCAGCTTCACATTTTACATATTATCAAGAGGCTACAGAATTAATGGTTACAGCCAAAGAAATGTTGACACAGTTGCAGATTGAGCCTTAACATGCTGATCATGTTAAAATACTGCACAAGAAATATTTTTCCACTTTGTAAAAAGCCAGACTGTTTACATGCTTAAGTGGCTGGAGACCTTGTTGTCTGTGTGTGGTCTTAACATTTCAGTATCATAACCATGAATATAAAGAGAAGCAGCATGAAATAACCTATTATACTTACAATGAATGCCAGACCGCCAATATTAGAGGCATTGAGAGTTAAGTGTCTTAAAATGAGCATTACAACATACATATACCTCTTTACATATATATACATGTACATATATATAAATCTTTACCCCCTTTTATAAAAGTAATTAATAAACAAACTGAAACAAAGGTTTTCTAAAAGTAAACAGAGGAGTCATATTTCACACAAGTGGATTTTTCTTTCCTTTACATTGTTTAGGAAGGAAAAGAATTTGGAAAAAGAAAAATAAAGAAATTAAAAATAATAAACATCACTGTTAAAACCCAAGACGTGCTGAAACTATGCAGACTCAACTCATTCTCTTAGCACATAAGATGTATGGAATTATTCTCATTTTTATTACAACTGTAACTATTATATCACAGCTCCATCACACAAATCTCTTAAATCTCTAATTTGCTGATTTTTAGCAAGTTTTTTTTGCTGTAAATTGCTGTTGTTAATTTACTCGGAAATCACTGAAAAGTCTTCTGCAACTATCAGGATTTTTTTTTCCTTTCTTTTTTGTTTTAATAAAAACCAAAACTCACTGCTATCATGATTGAGGAGACCCCTGTAAAACCATTAGGGAAAAGCAGATGCAAGCTATCTGCAACACAGGGAGATCAATGAGTAGCTTTACCATTCACACACATCTGAAGACTGCCATAGCTAAAGCATATCAAACATTCCCATCTCCCCATTCTATGTCTAGCAGTAAAACATACTACTTTAAAAGGCAAGTATGCAGTATAAATAAAAAAATATTTTATTCAATCACTCAATCCAAGAATTCTCAGTATCTTATTGCATAAATTGAGATTCCTTCCCACAGCCAGCAATGAAAAGCAGAGGCCATCATCTTTCCAGCATTTATCTGGGAACCCTGCTACCCAGAGCTGAAATTTCTAAGATCTCATTAAATAAAAAAGACAGATTCAAAGTACAAGGTTTTTATCAAGACTGTGGGTGTAAAAAAGCCAGAGACAGATTTTGGGTTCTATTTGCCTTTTAAGTTTTCCATATGCTTATCCTATATTGGTATTTTTAATGTGTGCATGGAAAGAAGGTTCCTCAAAATAGTTTCTTGTCTAAAATTACAGGATTAAAGTTAGAAGAGAAAAATTCAGAAATGGAGAGGATGAACAGAATGAACACTGTGGGACTGCTCTAATTCCATTTGGGACACACATGCCTCATGAGGTTGGTGTTTCTGTTCCATAAGCGTTTAAGAAAAATAAACATGTCACAAAAAGTCTTTAAAAGTATACTTCCCAAATTAGTGAAATGATCAAGAAGTCATTAGAGAAGAAATATGTATGAAGGGTAATTCACTACAAAAACAAACAGTAAATGACCCTTGAAAGGGGTTCTTCTGAGTTTCCTCAAAGGAAGCAGCATGGCTCTATGCCGGCAGAACTGAGAGGAGCTAACAGTGCTTTCCATTCCTCTGACTTTGAAGAGAGGTCTAGTTAGCTGTACTGCACCAAGGAGGAAGAAACCGAGCAGCGTGGCTTGATTCCCATGCCTGTATGGGCTGGTGAGGCTGAACACCAGCTCAGTGTAGGGTGCAGCCCCCCCTTCCCAAGCCCGGGAGCCGCTGTCCGGGCTGGGCCAGGTGCTGAATTATTTGTAAATGTTCAGCTTTTGCTTTAGTCCAAAACCATGAATGGATTGGTTGAAGACAGCTGCAAACAACAGAGAGAGGCCCGAGAACGTAATTAGTGTAATGCCAGATTGCAGAAGCTTCCTATGGAAGTCACAGAGGGGAAGCTCCAAAATACGTAACTATGCAGCGACAGGTTTTCTTTCCCTTCAAATAGCAACATAATCATTCCAATCTGATTACCTGTTCACGTGAAATCTGTTCCTTAGAATATTAAATGGTACATTCTTTCATTTTCATGCTTATAATCTACAATTTTAAAATTTAAACATACCCCCTGCTCTTCAACATCAGTTACAGAGGTGAAAACTTATCCCAAAGTTGCTCCCCCACAAGACACTGACCTTCTGCTGCCTGTTCCACAACCATGCCATTTTTCAGCTCATTCTTTCTTTCCCT
>NW_009925076.1:34742-40794 GCF_000696875.1 Nestor notabilis
TGATTTGTAAGGTGCTATAAGGTGCTGCTATAAACATGAAAATTGAAGCATGGGAGATCTTTGCTGCCAAGAATAATCTCTCACAGAATGGAATTTTCATAGTTATTTCACTTTGTGGAAAAGCCTGGAATCCTCACCCACAACACACAGGAACCTCTTTACACAGCATACGACAAAACCATCATTTGAAAAAAACTTGCTGTATAGTAGCATATAGTAAGATAATAGATAGCATCACATTTAAACTACATTGTATTTTAATAATTTGGATTAATGTCTTGCTACTAGAACGTTTAAACAGGCAGCATACTGACTATTTGAAGAGGTTCATACTGTAACTGAAAAGACAAGGGAACTAATCATCTAAAGGTCTTGAGGATCACTGAACTGATTTGTAGATGGTCAAATTAGAGAAACAAGCATGACACTTGCTCATCAGGGTCTAACCACCAAATGTGCATGGCAATCCAAACAGAAAGAAGTAGTATTTCAAAAATCAAGTACCAGTATGATGACAGCCATCAGCAGCAGAGAAGATTTTGATTTGTGCTTTACTACAAAGTAGATGTTCATGGTGAGTGAGCACCATTACCATTAAATACCATTTACATTGCCTATTCTGAAACTACCATTTGCATCAATTTAATGTCACTAGTATCTATGTAGACCAAGTCTAGTGCTAAGAACACAACCACTTCCTACGCAGAGCAGAAATACTCAGAAGGAAGACAGAAGCTGACATTATTCCAGGAACATCTGTACTCTCTGAAGAGTAGGCACAACTCTATATTACTATTTAGGCATCAGTTCAAAAAGGTTCATATAAGACCCAACAGCTACTGAGAGTTAATGGTGATAGTGATGTTCTCCCACTTTTTTGCTTCTTAATGAGAAAATGCTGAAGTACTTGACAATCTACTATTCCTGGTATCTCTGTGTAAAGGAGGAATACCAATTTGGTATGAGCAACAGAATGTGAGGCAAGGCTTTGCTTACACGTAGGTTTCCAAGGAACATGACAAGCAGTGCTACTGGTAATTACAAAAATATATTCACCTTCTGAACTAGTTTTGAATGTATAGTCCACTGTGAAGAACAAACTGTCTACTATGTTTTAACGTAATAGAAAAATAGAATAGTCTATGATCACCAGCGGTATTTGTAACACTTCATTACAGATTCAGTGGCATACAAACCATCTCTAACAGCCATACAGAAAACAGCTTCAAATAGTAAAGTGATTTCTGAACCATAGAATATGCTGGGCATCCATAACTTAAATCTCTCTTCAGTTCACAATCAGGAAGTACCCCCAGCTGTATCCTCCCGATATTTTACAAATCAAATCACAATGCCAGAGAATTAGCAGGGTGAAGAAATATAGGTAAAGAAACATTTTTGATATTTTTTGTTAAGTCATCTCTAACCACCCCATCATACTGTTTTCACCAAACAATAAAAGCAAAATAAAATACTCGTTTATCTGATACACGAAAAAATTGTATATAAAGATTTAAAACTAATGACCAATTTTAACAATTTCCTGAAGAAATCAATAAACCGATGTTGTTCTTTTATTCTAGATATTCCTCTAAGATTTCTCTCTGCTGGGATCCCGTGGCAGCCAGTAATAATCTAACCACCACTCACTGCTATTTTGTATTATACTGCAAACACTTGATACTCAGATTTGTGATTTGTGTGAGGTGAGAATATGTTTGTATTTGATTGCTTTTTAAAGTCCTGAGCTTCATTTTTAACTTTTGATGTGTCAGACTTGCTCCCCTCATCTTAAACATTTGTAAATTCCCAAAGACAGTGATAGCAACTATGTGACAGTTCAACCCCCAGCAAAATAAGACCCAGAGACTTACAGACAGCACAAAGGGAATAATTTGTTTTCCACTACTGGAGATTACCTTATTATGGCAAAGAACACACTACTTATATTACTCTTCTTGCTATTTTTATACTACAGGAATGTCAAAATAAAAATGGGAAAGTTATATACTGCATGACCCTGCTAGCTGTCAAATCCTAGTATCTTGGCATTGAACAGATCCTCTGCAATGGCCCAAGACTTAGCTCTTTGCCAACTCTTTAGTTCAGCAAATATTTTACGTTCAGAGCTATACACTTCTATCAGCCTTTATCTGTGTGATACAAAGCAGGATAAACCACAACCATGTGTATTTGGTTAATTATGCAAGCTATTAAATCACTGGTTTAGTCAACGAACAAAGACGACCCTCTGAGTTTAAAATAGGAGACTATTGGCTTGGACTTGAAAGGCTGTATTTAACTGTATCTTATATAAACTATTGTTTCACCAGTTGAGTGCTGTCAGATATGCCAGGCACCTCACTACTTCCTGGAAACTAAGCAGGGCCTTGCAAAGACGACCTTGTACATGGAACAAAACTTAGCTTAGTTTATTTATTGTACAAGTTCTTGGAGTAAAATGAGGATAGAGTCCTTGAAGTACCTTTATGGATATGCTCAAATCTCAGTTATTAACAATGTGAAGATGCTGAGAAAATGTTCTGTGGCTTGTCACATTTTCTCATATGGAAACCACCTTGCCATTCTTCCTTACTTCTTTTCCTCACTCTCCCTCAAGACTAATAACTATTCTTCAATGAGCATTTGAAGCAATGTGCTATTTCATAGGTATGTGACAAGTTTCATAGAAAAAGGGATAAAATCCTCATTTTACCGAAGCTTGTGGATTCAGAATTTCCTACAAGAGGATCTGTCTGTAAACTGTACAGGTAACAAATAGTGAAGAAGCCTCAATGAAGCTACAAAGACAATACAGTACAAAACCAAGAAAGTTAACACTTGCTTTTAACGTTTCATAAAGGGACCATACTTCCCTAGGAAAGTGTACACAGCCAAAAAGAAAAGATCATCCTGAACCACTGAAATCACTGAAGTTAGCATTTTGGTTGAAAAATGTCTGCACATGATCTAGACTGCCTTCCCAAGTGAAAATTTCTCAGCTACAAATACTGCAGTAAGAAGGCAGAGTTCTTTTGTGTAGGCCTCATTAAAAATCCTGCATTCTATGAAGAAGGGAAATAAAAAAAATAAGTTAGCTTGATATGCAAAGGTATAGACACCATGGCTTGGTCAGACTTACCTTCACTTATCGGTTCTTTGTGTCAGTAAATGAACCTATTGGCTTGTTCTCTTTTGACAATTAAGATACCAGTTCATTCCATATTGTAGCTTGCTTTTCAAATGTGGTTCTGATATAACTAAATTTCTTTACTAAATCTTATTTGCCTCTTCGTTACTACTAGTTTGTATGACTGATATTATAGCATCTAAGAAATCTATCTCGCTTCTACCTTTTTTTCTTAGTCTCTTCATATTGGAATTAAAACTGTTTTTTATTATTTGGCTGTATCACTCTTCAATATTTTTCCTACCTAACTTCTTTAGACATTGACATTACAGACAAACAGTCTGCACTTAAGAAATGACAGGAAAAGTGAACTGAGAAAGGCTGTTATGAAATAAATTAGTATGTCCTACAGTGTGCTACCAATAAACTCCTACAGGCTCTGATCCAAAGCCCACTGACTTCAATGAGGTTTGGGTCAGATCCACTGTAAAAAGAACTTAACTGAAGAGTGGTAAATGGAATAAAAAATGTGCAATTTTATTAGAAAACTCTCCAAGTATATCTCTGCAAATAATGTTGGTGACTTCTTCACAGCTCATACAGATTTTAGTTCCTTAAAATATTATTAATAAGTCTGGAATTTATAGTTTTTGCCAACCACGCTGTCACAGCTTAATTGAGCAGCTGTCAACTGTTAGAAAATAACTGCATCATCATCCCTTTTAGACCTAGTGTGGGAAGTGAAACACACAGGATCTAAAGTTTCTGGAGTCATGGTAATGTATCTGTTTTCATCAGGTGACCATGAGTCATCATTTTATCAGCAACTTGAAGGGTTTTCACAATAGCTGAGCGTCATCCATGTTCATGCTTAGCAATGACTGCAGCAGAATACCAAAATAGAGTGCCATGTCCTGTGGTACCATCATTTACAGAAAAGTTTGGCTATTGAGTCAAGAAAGAGTGCAAAGTCATGGTTGACTAAGTGCTGCACAGAACACAAATGTCCAAAAATGTAGCTTTTATTTGAAAATTTAAGCTAAGCTATAATTTTGCTTTCAAAAATAGATACCATTTAAGGAAGTTATGAACTACATGGACAAAACAAAGGAAAGAATAAAAATGTGTTGTCAGTCTCTCTTCTCCCTTTTACTCCACAGTCCTGTCAGAATACACCCATCTATCAGGTACTAAGATAACTTTCACATTACAATCCATCCACAATGCTCGGGGGGGTAGAGGTGACATGAAACAATACTAAAATTTTTGTATTAAATTTTCATGATGTCAACATCAAGAGCAACAACTGCATCATTAAACTATTTGTACACAGCAACACCAGGTAATATATGAAATGTGGGTCGCTTTACCTCCCAGCTGACTAACCTCCATCTGAACTCACTGGAAAGAACTGAAGAATTTCACCTACAGCATCAGCTGAAGCCTCTCCCAGGACCTAAAGACATTCAGTGATCCCACGCAGCATCTCTGCTAAGGCCTGATGTTTCGCTGGAACCTAAGAGATTGAAGCATGCTTCTAAGTTTCCCATCCGTTCCCTCCTTCGCTGCTGGACTCAGAGGTCAAGCAGGCAGTAACACCAAGATCTCCAAGAAACAGAACAGTGGGGATGTAAAATATGGTGGTGCTGGTGAGAAATAAGGTATATGGCAAATACCATGGAGATTACATTTTTAAATTAATTACATATTAATATAGTATCACTTGGTTTGGTGTGTATTTAGAATGCCATTATCACTGCCACAGTTGTATAGTGCTCACAGTTAGCAAACCCCAAATTTTCTGGCCCAACTGTTATTTTTAAAACTAATCAGATTTATCTGAATTAACAAAAAATAGTAATGCAAGTTGAACCATCCTTTTATTCCTCATTTGAAGTGATCCCCATGAAAGCAGTGTTTCTACTACTGATGTTTATCCCTCTGGCTTCCTATTCCTTTCTCCTTCTGCTAACACTTTAATCTCTCAACTCTTCATCCACTCATCATTTCCCTACGCTTGAAAATTAATCCTCTGAGGTCAGTGAGGAAACTTCCATTGACTCCAGGAGGTTTTGAATTATATCATGCACTTAATTTTCCTCCCCCCTCTACCACCCAACTTCATCTTTTCTTTCTTCTGGAACTTATTTACTCATCACTTTAGTCATCCCATATCTGATCCCATGAAATTGGAAATCAAATGCAGAGTTAAGAAATAGAACTAAATAGATGTCCCTCCATCCATTATTATTGTTTTCTACTTCCTATTTTACATCATATTCCCCCTGCCCACTGTCTCTTATCTTCTCCTTAAGACTTTTAAGCCCTTTCAGAGAAGTATTTTACGCATTCAAATAGGAACGAACATCACAGTTGAGTGAAGTGTATGATGATATTTGGTAGTAACAAGTCCAACCACCTGTATTTATAGCTGTTCTGAGCAATGCCACTCAAGGAGAACTCCATCTCCAGAAAACAACTATTCAATGGTTAATACAGCTTCATTAATCAAATTTCTTTATTTTCAAGGACCAAAAAAGCAAATGTAAAAACACACAGTACATGTAAAATTCAACAACCTTTAATCAGTTTAGAGAACACCAGCACCTCACTTGTAAAATTTAAGGTACTTGTACAAATTCTAATTGCATAACACCTAATATTAGCACATTTCTAATGAAACATTTGTGAGTACTCCAACTATAGTAATTTCACAGAATGGTTTGGGTTGGAAGGAACCTTAAAGATCATCTAGTTCCACCCCCCCTGCCATGGGCAGGAACACCTTTCACTGCACCAGATTGATCAATTTCACATATAAATATCTTAGTTTTTCAATGGGGAAAAGAAAGGGACATCAGAAAATATTGTATTTATTGGGTATTTTAACTAAGCAATCCCTAAAAAAAAAAAAAAAAAATT
>NW_009925077.1:0-39726 GCF_000696875.1 Nestor notabilis
AGTCCCCGCCGGGTGTTGCCCCGCGTCCCTCTCTCCCACGGGGGTCTCCCATCTCGTCCCTCTCTCCGTTCCCGCCAGCTGCCGCCCCTCAGTTTCCCGCCAAATCCCGGCGCCCCCTCAGCCGCTGTCTCTCCGCTGCTCCAGGTTCCGCGGGGCGCGGAGGACCAAGAGGAACCGCTGCTGCGGGAAAACCCCCGCCGCTTCGTCATCTTCCCCATCCAGTACCACGACATCTGGCAGATGTACAAGAAGGCCGAGGCCTCCTTCTGGACGGCGGAGGAGGTGAGGTACCCCCAGCAGTGCCCGAGCGGGCACGGCCTTCCCGACCGGGTGCTCCTGCCTGCAGCCCCAGGGCTCTGGCGTGGGCCTCATCCCGAATCACAGAATAGTTTAGGTTGGAAAAGACCTTTAAGATTAGTCCAGGACTGCCAAGTCCACTGCTAAACCATGTCGCTAAGAGCCTCATCTGCATGTCCTTCAAATACCTCCAGGGATGATGACTTAACCACTGAATTCCCGGGAAGCCTGTTCCAATACCTGACTAGCCTTTCGGTGAAGAATTTTTTCCTAACATTCAATCTAAACTTCCCTTGGTGCAGCTTGAGGTTGTTACCTCTAGCCTATCAATTCTTACTTGGTAGAAGAAACACCTCACTACAACCTCCTTTCAGGTAGTTGTAGAGAGCAATAAGGTACTTCCTGAGCCTTTTGTTCTCCAGATGAAACAAGCCCAGTTTCCTCATCAGCTCCTCATAAGTTTTGTACTCCATACCATTCAGCTTTTTTGCTTTGTTTTGACCTCGTTCCAGCACATCAGTATCTTTCTTTCTTGTAGTGAGGGGCACAGAGCTGAACACAGTATTTGAGGTGCAGCCTCATGGAGCCCCATCTCTATGTATTTAATGTCTGCTTCTGGTGATGTTCTAGGTGGACCTTTCCAAAGACATCCAGCACTGGGAGTCCCTAAAGCCTGAGGAGAAGTACTTCATCTCTCATGTTCTTGCCTTCTTTGCTGCCAGCGATGGCATTGTCAATGAAAACTTGGTAAGTGTGTAGAAACAGGCCTGAGAGAAACATCACTTTGTGAAGATAACCAGATAACTATGTTTGACGTGCTCGCTGACTCATCTAGCTTGTTTGCTAGGTCATGTAGCATTACAACATGTAATGTTGTCTTATGCTAATTAGCAAATTGGGGTTGCTTTTGTAGTCCACGAGTTTGCCCACTGCCCATGGGGTGCTGAGTGTTGCTTTAACACTTGTCTGGTTCAGAGCCCTCATTCTGCTTCTGCCCTCTCAGTGCTCTTCTCACTAATGGGCGATAAGTAAAGCTAAGAAGTTCATCCATTTCACTCAGCTCTAAGTAGTGAAGAATAACTCATGACTTGGAGCTGTTGAGTGGCTACTTCTCTTCATATTGCTCTCAATAACTCGCGCATCAGGAATGAATCTGGAGAGGATTCTGTGGGCTGAGAAAAAGCTGTTATAGGTGGCATCGATGTCTAACCTGCAACTTCTTTGTAAATGCTTTTGCAAACACTCGTTTATTTCCTCTAGGTGGAGCGGTTGTCACAGAAGCTCGCTGTTTCTATGGCTTCCAGATTGCCATGGAAAATATACATTCAGAAATGTACAGTCTTCTTATTGACACCTACATTAAAGATTCTAAAGAGAGGTTTGTATTGCTTAAGAAAGGTTCAGAACTTTTTATGTGCTAAGATTTAAATGACATATATCAGTCACTCTGACTTTAAGGCTAATTTTAGGATTTAAACCAGATTTATATATGACTGCTGCTTAAAAGCAGTGATATTTTCCTCTTTATTTTTATATTCTTATTTTCCTCCTCTGAAGTGAGCACGAACTTGCGTAGACTGAGTGAAACTGAAGCAATTTAATCTTGAGATAGGAATGAAACTAGGTAAAAGATGGAGCAGCTGAATAAAGGGAGTATATTAAATTACAGTAAGCACTTAGATGGAGGAGCTATGCACTTAGTAGAAAGCTGTGCTGGGAAAATTCTCTGAGAATGCCACTTTTATTAAAATGTCATCTCTTAAACTCACTGCATTTAGTTACCAGCAACACTCTTATATTGTGTGCTGCACTTATTCACTTGACTATTTTGTTGACAAGTGGCTTTTGGTCTTGATTAAAAATAAAACCAAAAGCGTATGATCAATGTAACTATAAACCAATTCAAGAATGGTATCTTAAAACTAAATGCAGGGTTTTGAGCAGTCCCGACCGAATTATTCTGGTGTTGTCTTGTCAGACCAATGCCCTGTTCAGTGAAATGTCATGTTATTGAAATGTTATTTGCTGTCTTACATTGCTGCTACTCTGTAGGAAGCTGGCCATGTCATTTCTACTCTGAGGTGCTTAATTCCAGTGAATCTTTAAAGAGCTGCTCACATGAGAGCTCTGGTGCTTGCTACTGGAGAGTGGAGGCTAGTTGATCTGTAGAAAGCCTTGTTTAAATGCAACATCTGATATTGTCCTGGGAATTCATGTGGACTGGTGTTGATGTCATGAGTAGGTGATGAAAAGATAGTTTGTTGATACAAATAGAGCTAGATTGGTGCAAAATGAGATTGGAAATATAACTTAATTATCAGAGTGAAGGTGCAGAACACTTGTAAGTGAACAAGGCCATTTATGAAGGTGGGTGTTTATTGTACTGGTTGTGCTGATGTCCTAATGACTTTTGTCCTTCTCAGGGAGTTTCTTTTTAATGCCATTGAAACATTACCATGTGTTAAAAAGAAGGCTGACTGGGCCTTGCGCTGGATTGGGGACAAGAAAGCAACATACGGTGAGTACACCTGTTGAGAGCACAGTGAAATTTGCTCCCGGAAAAAGGCAAAACCCACTATTTGTCTGGACTTCACAGGGATCACTGCTCTCATGGAAGAGTACATGCTATCCAGTATAAGATAGTGGTACAATTCTGGAGTTGAAGAAAATACTTTCCATCTTGCAATTGGGCTACTGTCCTGACTCTTTGTGAAATTGCTGGCATTTTGAATAATGGTAGCTCATGTGGCAATCTTCATATGCCTGGCTATATGATCGTTATAAATCGCTGTTATGTGTCCAGAACTGTACTGGCCATCTAGCTCCAGTGGATAGGTACAGTTGGAGGCTGTAGCCCCTCTGCCTTGCTGATTCTTGACATCTTGCTTCAAAGGTGATATGAGATGGTACAGATCATTATTTCACTAGTATTAAAGCATTCTTAATGGCCAAACTTCCTTACTTAATCAAAGCTGAGCAGACACTGACTTACATCAGCTGCTAAAATGACTGCTGTGTTTCATTGTGCCATCTTTGAAAAAAAGATGGTATTGCTGGTTAACCTGGGGAAAGGAGCCTTGGCTTCAGCTGCTTAACCCTGCCAGTTAGTTTTTACTTGCTCTTGTGTTGCAGTTTTGCTTAATGACCAGAAGCCTTTAATGAAATAGCTTTTAAGGACAGGGCATTATACACTTGAGCAGAAACTTCATTCTCCTTGGAGGATGCAGATCACTGGCCTATTTGCAGCTTCTGGGTATTAATCCTATTAAGTTTTCTGTGTGATAGTAATATCAATCTTTTCTTGACAGGAGAACGTGTAGTAGCTTTTGCAGCAGTGGAAGGAATCTTCTTTTCTGGCTCTTTTGCATCAATTTTTTGGCTGAAGAAAAGAGGATTAATGCCTGGACTCACTTTTTCTAACGAACTCATCAGTAGAGATGAGGTATGAATCAAATTCTAGCAGTTAAGATGGTAATGTGCTGCAGTATCTCAAAGTAATGATATTCAGTTGGAGCCTATATTTTAAGTCAGTATGTTTAGAAACAGACAGTCTATAAAGCTCACTAAACAGTGTAAACGTGTGTCATCGTGGGTCTTGCAGCAGAGAATGAATGAACTTAGCATTTTACTTCCTCTAAAGTAGCTTAAGGCTTGTCACCAACTCTTGCACTCAGTATTCCTTGCCATTCAGAGCAAGTGCAACTGGTACTGGCTGAACTTATGCCTCCTTCTGGTTAGGCAGAAAGTTGCCTGTAGATAACACTAACATAGCAAGTGCAAAGATGGTGCCATTTATTCTGTGCTACTGATTTGAGTGGCTCTTTTAAATCAGTGTTCCTGAAATAATTTCCTGAAACTTCATTCCAGGGCTTGCACTGTGACTTTGCCTGCCTCATGTTCAAGCACTTGATACACAAACCATCAGAAGAGAGGGTAAAGGAAATCATCATGGATGCTGTTCTCATAGAACAGGTAATTGTCTGCTCCTTGTTTAGCGACTTGATCGCAATTAGGCAGAAAGCTGGGGAGCTGTTGGGTACAAAATTAACCTACATGGTACAGAGTGAATACCAGTTTCTGTACATAAAGTGCTTCTATTATCTGCAGGAATTCTTAACGGAGGCTCTGCCTGTAAAGCTGATTGGCATGAACTGCACTTTAATGAAACAGTACATAGAGTTTGTAGCAGACCGGCTTATGCTGGAACTGGGATTTAACAAGGTAAGACTAATACACTGAATCTTTCATGGGGAAAACATAAGCTTCATTTCTTCCAGAAAACCAAATCCTAAAATGACTGCAGCAATATGGGTCTAACTTGTAAAACTATGTGGAAGTATTGCTGTTAGATCCTGCTTGGAGACTCACAGAAGGAAAAGCAAAATACGGAAGAATAGCTGTGTAAGAGTTGCTGTGCTTCTGTCTACTGCAGCTAAAAGACGGGAACAAATGCAGTAGAAGGCTTGGGGCAGAGATTTTGGTTTACTACACAGTAAGCCTGTTGATGTCATTAGCCTCCTTCCAGCTGATTGCTAATGCTCTCATACATTCAAGATGTGAGCACCTGTAGTGACTATAGAATTGCCTTTGCATTTCAGATATACAAGGCAGAGAATCCTTTTGACTTCATGGAAAACATCTCTCTGGAGGGCAAGACCAATTTCTTTGAGAAGAGAGTAGGTGAATATCAGAGGATGGGAGTCATGTCGAAGCCCACAGACAACTCTTTCACCTTGGATGCAGAATTTTAAATGAACTGAAACCATGAGTTGTGTATGCTCCTGTTTACACAGAAACATTAGATGTATTGAGTCAGTGTGACTTAATTCTTGTGCTAAAATCCCACTCTTAAAGTGTGGTGATGTTGGTACTTTTCAGGAGGCTAGCGTAGGTCCAGCAGTAAAATCCCTTTTTATTAGACTTCGCCAATGGTGTTAATTCATAGAATGTTTAGATGTATCTCTTACAACATCTGCTACTCCATTTCATGAAAGATATGGGTACCCTCCTTCTGCAAGACAGGAGGTTATGGGCAGTGACCACTAGCTTCTGCTGTTCTCCCCATAAACAAGGAGCCATTGGGAAATTCTGGTCTTAAATTTGCTGAATACCATGCTGAAAACTGGAGTCAGCTACATGACCTCACTGCTTTCTTAGCAGGTTTTAAGTTTACCTTTTTTTATTATTGCTTTAATAGTCTGTACATAAACCTGGCACTTTAATGTTTATTTTAATAAAGAACTCTCTTGTAATATTCAACAATAGTAAAATGCAAGTCTAAAGATTTAGACTTGCAATTTTCATGACTTGTGCTTCTTTCTGGGTATGTAACTTAAAATGGTGCTGTGAATCAAATGAGTGATTTTTGGAATCTATTGAAGAACAGACAAACTTGCTATGGAAAGTGAAGAGTTTAATAAGTTGGATATTCCGGGTACTGAAAATGTGCAGCTGGCTTCTGGACTTAATTACTTTTTGCTTAATATCTGGGAACAGTGTTTCATATAATGGTAATAAAGAGCTGGCTTCAGTGCTCCAATGGGCAAAGCTATGTGTTAATTTCCTTCTGGATCACAGGCTTTCAGAGGAAATGCAAGTTCTGCAGGAAATAGCTGCTTAGTCATGTGGTTGGTATATGTCAGGTGAAACTGATGCTTAGCTCTTACTCTAAGATTGACTGCACTAAATGGACAATGTTTCAGAGTAAATCCAGCTGATTTAGGCTGGAGCAGTGTTCTGCGGCATGCAGTTGAATTTTGGTTTTAATACACAACAGTAGCGAAAACAAAGTATGCGCTACAGCATTGTTATTCCACACTAAATGTGGAGCAACTCAGGAATGAGTATGCTTGATACAACTTCGATAAGGGCATGTGGTCTGTGAAGGCGAACCCTGTGGTCTCAAGAGCTCCTGTAAATGATCTGCAGTGGGATTGAATAACAATGAGAGAGACTATAGACTGAAATTAGCTACTGCCTTGATGCTGAAGGAGTTTATTCCATGACCCAATCTAACAAGGACTGTCCTGGAAGTCTGCCTTTCTTCCTCAAGTGTAGTTGGTATGGAAAACAAACTTTACAGAACTTAAAGCTTTTCCTTGAAAGGAAAGAATGCTGGAGTTGGTTTCTTTCTGCCAAAGTGCTTCCTTTTGAAGCTGTGTGTGTGTGTGTATGTATATATTATGTGTATATATATATAGTGCTTCTTTGAGAGATGCTACCTTGGCATGAAATTGACTTGCTGGTCTTTGCTTCTTTGCTCTTGCTTGCACTGAGGGTGATGGTGTGTGGCTGGGAAGCTAGCAGACTGTGCATGTTTCAAAGTATCTCTGGGACAAAACCATAAATAATTAAAAAATCCCAAGCTCCAAAGTCTGGAATTCAGAGTAGAAGATACAAGACTGTTAACAGATGGTGCTCTGATGCCCCTGCAGCACTGATGTTGGTAATGGGTCAGTGACTGCAGTGGTCTGAGAAGGGTATCTATTAGGAAGTGGAATAGGGATATGATGAGTTGGATAGCTAGATGCATCATTTTAAAGCACTGAAAGTTAATGCTTGTTTTTAGTGTTAGGCAGGTTTCTGGCTAAATATCAGCACTCTGTAGCAAATTGGGCTTTTTGCTTTTTTTGGCTTTTAACAGTCAAAGCCTTGATTAAATTAAGTCTCATACAAAGCATCAGAACTCATGGTTTAAGGCTATGTTGTTTAGAACGTAAATGAGACTAATGTACTGAGATCAGCCTGGACCAAGGTAAGATTTAACAGCATTCAATTTATATTAAAATAGATAATTTATGTACTTTACTAATGTAGCAAAAGGGTAAAACTAATCTATGAGGAGAGCCCAGCTGTATTACAGTTATTTCTACCTGCTTGATTCGTGGTATGTGCCAAGGATCAATACACAGAAATGATTAGGGCTGAAAGTTTTAGTTTGTTGTCCTTAATTGTGGGAGACAGGAACTGGAACTGTATTTTCAACATGATATACAAGGACTGCTTGGAATGGATGTGTGACGGCCAAGTAATCATTTGTAATGGCAGGTATTAAGAACATCCTTTTTAGCCAAGCATTCCTGTTTATAGGGTAATAGATATTGTAGACATGGATGCATTAGAGACAGATTAGATAGGAATTAGAAGTGATTCAACAAAAGTAAGGCTTGCTGTGGCTGGTATTAATCTTATCCTGGTGCTACTGATGTCTAAATGCCCACTTTGTTTTGGTTTATATACTTGCTATAATGCAAATCAGTTCTTAATGTACAGTCTGGAGAAAAGGTACGCATCTGGATCCACTTATCTTAGTTCTTATGAAGATTTAAATGTCTTGCTTCTTAGTTTACATGGATCATGTCCAAGTCTTGATAAAATACTTGTTTACTGAAAATGGAGTACTTTACTTACAAATTTGACTGAGATGCCAGTTGCTTTGACACTTTGAGTGTTTGTGAGCCTCACAAACACTCAAAAGTTTCAGTAAAAATTTGACTGACCCTTTGGAATATGATTTGGAATGGAGTTTGGAGAACCAGGAGAGATTTGAAGCAGTATGGAAGTGCTGATTTATAATCCATGTATGAATCAGAACAGCTGTCTAGTAGGGGTTCTGGCACAGCAATTGCTGCACATGTAAAGTGATTAGGCTGGTAGATGTAAAAAAAAAAAATACTGAGGGATAAGTAGAACTGGATATATTTGGTGGTGCAATACTCTGATGTCTGTTGTTAATTTATGCAGAACTGATTCCTAGCTATCCCCGTGTTGTTATTTGCCATTAAAATTAATGGCAGCAGATAAAATGCAAGAACAGTCACCTCAAGCATAGTTTCTCTTGTTAAATTTATTTTGTACTGTAATTGCATAGGTTCAGGTAAGAAAGATTCCATAACTCTAATTGACACATTTTTACTTCAGGTTGCAAGTCAGATGTCGAAAACCTTAGGCAATGTGGAGCAGTGAGAGCAGCAACCTAATGTCAGCCTTGACCTTGGGAAGCAATTGCAATGTTACAGTGTAATGACAGAAAGAAAATCCCCAGATTTCTCAAATTTCCTACAGTGATTACAGCAATTGGTGTCCTGAAGAGGTCAGAGAACAGTTGCAGCTGCTCATCCCTGCAGCAGGGCACAGCCAGCCTGAAAATCTGAAGGCACATTAAATCTGGTGTGATCCCTGAAGGTTAGCTGCTTCCTTGGCACCAGTCAATAATCAGAAGCTTTGCCTGGCAGAAAGCAGTAAATGAACAGAGTTGTGCTTATTGAAAGCCTCCTTTTCACAGTTGGCCACGGCTCATTTTAAGCTGTTGATTACCTCTTGGTGCTTTGGTGTCTCTGTGCATAATGAACTATGAGAGGTAAATGCTTTCATCAGGAAGGATTTGAGAGTTACAGAGAGCTAAGTCTCATGTCCTGTTTGCTGAGGGACAGCTATTTCTTTTTTCTTAAGAATTCATCCCTTGGGAGCGTTTCTGAGATGCTATGATGCACACAGCACAGACAGTTGTTTGGTTTCTGCAGTAAAAGTCTTTACACGAAGAACGGCTGAAAGATGAAGCTAACAAGAAGAAAAATCTATGTGTCAGTGGTTTTAGTTTTAAAGTTATGCCCAGTTATCTTTGAAGTAATGATAATGTTGCTACTTCCTGAGCCCACAGAGAAATGGGGGGGAAACTTCTTATTCCTCCAGTGTGTATCACAGACCTAGGTGATGAGATGCTATGGACATTGCCTGATGCTGAACACTTGTGTTGAAGTTTTTCTTTGGCCTAAAGGTGAAGACCCCAGTGTTGGATATGCTCTGGGTCTTCTGCGTCGCAGATGTGGGGTGGGGTGGGGTGTGTGAAGAGCATCCCACTTCTGTTTCTTCTATGAGTTACCAGTAAGAAATTTGTATTTTCCAAGTACTATAGGATTTATCTTAAAGAAAAGGGGAGTTTACAGTTCTTAGGTGTCCACATATTGGGAGAACTGAGCTCCCAGGGAAGTTGAGCTGTGTATTTCAGTTCTCTTTGGGGCTGGGGGAAGTGTGTGAGGGTGCTGCTTACTCCTCTTACAGTCTCTCATATTGTCAAGTGCTGCTGATATAATCTGGGAAGGTTTAGGCAGTCTTTGCTCCCCACTGGATCAGACCTAGTGGTGTGGAGAGTTTGTTTTGCTAGTCTCATTTTAATGAGGATCTAGTAAATGGATCTTTGAGTAACTAAGCCAGTTCACGGCATCCAAGTGAATTGTGCTGTAACTGAAAGAGGGGAGATTCAGGTAAGATACTAAGAAGTGCTTCACTGTGAGGGTGGTGAGGCACTGGAACATGTTGCCCAGAGAAGCTGTGGCTGCCCCATCCCTGTCAGTGCTCAAGGCCAGGTTGAACGGGGCTTTGAGCAACTTGGTCTAGTGGAAGGTGTCCCTGCCCCCACAGCAGGGGTGGTTGAAATGAGATGATCTTTAACGTCCTTTCCAATCCAAACCATTCTATGGACTAAGACAGTCATTTAAAGACTGAGGTGTTTGGCCCCAGAAGAAGGTGCTTGTGGATGGACTAATATTTAGGCAAACCCAACATGTGCAGATGGACTAATATTTAGGCAAACCAGTTCTTGTTGTGCAAGTATGTCCTGGTGATGGTCCTGGAGAAAGTGTACCTCCAGATCCCTGTCTCCAAGGGTGCTGTTTGGGCTAGAGCACCAGGGGAGGACAGTGGAGTGACCCTTCCATTCATTTCCAACACCTATTTAATAGCTGCATCTTTGACCACTCGCGGAGCATTTTATGTCATATTCTCCTGGCCTCTGATGCCTTAGTCACATTGCCAGGTGTTTTTCTTATCCTTCTCCTAGGTAGGGAACTACCTGTCTTGCTTGTCCTTTAAGTTAGCAGTCAGAATCCAGCTCCTAGATGCTCTACAGGGTGTTACTCCAATGATCAAGCTCAGAGGCAATTTCAAGCTCACGTAGATCTAAGTCAGGCAACAGCAAATATCAAGCCTTGCTTTTTGCCTGTGTCATCTATACCCTTCTGCAGCCTTGTATGCTGTTCTACTGCAGGGACTGCAGTGTGCCTGCCTTGTTACCACGGTTGGCCAAAGCTTTCCTGCCTCCCTTTGGAAGATGCTGCCTCATTAAAATGATGATATTTTGTCAGAATTTATATCTGAAATACCCAACTGGCAAAATTCTGATGTGATTTAAAATTCAAGATGCAGCATTTGGCTTCAGCAGTGTTTCTTGTGGCGAATTTATCACTTCCTTTGTGCTCTTTCATGTACTGATTTTGTTTTGCTGCGATCCAGGAGCTTTCAGTAAGTGTTTGTGTCGGTGCTTCAGAATGGCTCTCCATCCTCCTAGCCCTGGATCTCTGCTGTGGGAGACCTTGAAATGGGTTTTACAATGCAGGACGCAAATAGCTGTCTAGAGTTACCACCTGCTTTAGTTTAATCTCAGTTCTGTAAGCAGCAGAGAATTTGCTGACAGCTGGATTTCCGTACACCTCTGCCTTTCCCTGGTATTTAAATGATTTATCTCTTTGAATTTATTTTCAGTGTGATGCTAAAGTCACCCACCCAAAAAGAAACCCCAAACCCACTACATTTCCGTGCTTTGAAAGTTAACATTCAGTGGACAGCAGTGACTTGGCAGGGAAGCTGTGGAGCAATGAGCATTTATTAGTTGAACACAAGACACAGGGTTTTGAGGCAGGGAGTATATTTGAAAAGAGCATTTAACAGAGAAATATTAGCTGGGCCAAGTGTTCGGTGTCTGTTCTGGCTGTAGATTTCTGTGATGCTGCTTAAATGCAATCTCGGCAATAAGGAGGACTAAAATGTAATTCACTCCTAAAAGGAATAGAAATATTAATTGTATATTGGATTCTGTAATAACTTTAAGCAGAATGCACTGCAGGTTTATTGAAGGCTTAGCAATAGCTCCACTGTTTCAATTACTGCTTCTGAAAATTGTACCTCATTCTAGTGGTATAACTATTACAGTTGCTCTTGATAATACTGCAAATACGTTCAGACATACAGACTTTGGAAAAGTTACTCTGGTCTGGGTTTACTGCTGGGTGTGAACTAAGACTGGCAAACGCTGCGCAACCAAGCAGGATTACTTTTTAATATAAATTTCCATAAAATGGTTATCGCTTGTCAAAATGAAAAGCTATTTGCTATGCTAAGTAGGTTAATTTTATAAGTTTTTAGTCTTGCCACCTTTCTATTATTTAGCTGTGATACTGCATTTCACATTACTAAATCCCTGGGATTATCTATGGAATAGTAGGATGACTGGCTTGCATTTAAATTAATTAAAGCAAAGATGCTTCAAATAAAATGTTAAACATTGCCGTGTAGATATTCGAGAAGCAGATGTGATTTCACCACTTATGCCCTCAAATAACACACAAAACCAGATTGAGACACATTTAAATAAGCTTATACACTCAGGCGTAGCTCTTCAGGTTCCACATTTAAATAAGCTTATACACTCAGGCGTAGCTCTTCAGGTTCCACAGAGGGAATGAATTTTGTGTGGCTGACGGAAAGTTGTTCACCACAATGGAGCAATTGTGCTTGAAGGAGCCTTTTAGGAATGGGCTTTCCAAAAACACCGCAGAATTGGTGTTGGTGGTCATGTTGAGGTGTGCAGGGGCTGCTGTGCCTTTGGGGTAGCACATCTGTTTCTGGAGGAGTTCTCCAGGCAGACGGGTGCTCCCGTGACTGACCATCCCCTCCTCTTGCCTCTACACATACCGTTTCTGTACTAGCTCAAACACTCTGTTTGAGTTAGGCCCCTGACACAGCAGTTAAGCTACAAGTTTATTTTAGAGTAATTTGTGGCAGCTTGTGTGTTGCCTATTGCAAGCGCTGCATCTGGCTGTCAGCAGGGGTGCTCCTTGGTAAGCTGCTCCAGCAGTTCAGGTGACCCTGCTGAGCACCGGCTGTTTATGAAGTGCCAGGTGACTGTCACATCTGGCGGAAAGCTGGGGCTTTCCCTCTTCAAGTGAGTGTATGATCCATATTGGTTTGCTTATGGAGTGCAGGGGAAGAGATTACATGTGCAAATCCTGCTCTGAGCAAGATTTCCCAGCAGGGAGAGATCCTTATGTCTTCACTGTTAATCTTCTAATCAAGATCCTAATCTCAATTTCTTCCCTCGGGAATCAGGGTAATGTCTTTCCTTCCAGCCTTCAGCAGATTAAAAAAAACCAATCCAAGCAGAATCATAGAATCAATTAGGTTGGAAAAGACCTTTAAGATCTTCAAGTCCAACCATTACCCCAGGGCTGCCAAACCACCACTAAACCATGTCACTGGGGGCAAAATGATCTTCCCTCAGGATCTCCCCTTATGGCTGCCCCTCATAGTGGCCCACACTGCATAGCTGTGGCTTCTGCCTCCCATGGCTGCCCCTGCTCTCCCCTCATGATCACCCCTCATGTCTGCTCCTCTTTACCCCTCCTGATCCTCCCTCGTGGCTGCCCCTCCTATCCCCTCATGATCTTCCCTCATGATACCCACTTGTGGCCACCCTTGCTCTCACCTCATGGTCTCTCTTCGTGGTCCATCCCTCCTCTCCCCTCACGATCTCCTCTCATGATTCACCTCCTTTTCTCCTCTCCTTTTCTCCCCTCCTTCTCCCTCACAATGTTCTGTCATGATGACCCCTCATCCCTCCTGGCCACCCCTTGTTTTTTCTTCAAGATCTCCTTTCATGGCTGCCCCTTCTTTCCCCTCATGACCCCAGAAATGTGCGTTTGATGGTGTGTGATGAGAAGAGGGCAGAGAGAGGCTTTCTGGCCCTGCAAATCCTCTAATTGAGGCTGGCTCTCAGTCCAGGAATAATTTATATCGGGTGCAATCACACCATGAGTTGAGATGAGGTGGGTGCAGTAGGTCTGGACATTGCTGCATGCCCTCCCTCTGTTACTGAACAAAGCACTAGGTGCTATTTAACCTAGGCAGAAGGTGGGTGCATCTCACTTGCTCAGAAAACCATATATTGTGCTGGCAGTTCATTTGAAATGAACATCTACGGGGGTTCCTATACTGTGGTTATCCAAGATGGCTTTGAGGACCAAGCCTGTGTTCATGGAGGTGCTGGCACAGGGTGATGCTGGAGATGTGGCTGCTAGCAGGGGATGGAGCTGGCTGCAATGTGGTGCCAAGCCTCAGGTCTTCATTCTGTAGCTCCACCAGACCTGGGCACAGCAGCATCTGCCTCTGAATGTGGCTTGTACTTTTCCATCAGGAAAAGCCCTCCCGCAGCCAGCAAGTGTGGTTTGGAGCTGCCCCAAATGCCTGGCTGTGAAAACTCAGTTTCCCCTGGTTTGGGTGAGGCCTTTAAAGCATTTTATTTGGAGTCAGTGTACCCTGCTCATCACATATTAAAAACATAGAAGGTTTATCTTGTGTCCTACACATGCAAAATACAACTCAAAGTGCCATGGTAACAGGCTGAAGCAATACAGTCTGCAGTGCTGCAACTACAGCCACCCTAGGTAATTGCTGTGCTTGGTTGACAAAGCATGGGGTTGTGAGTCTCACTCTAAATATTAGTCAGGAAATTTGCTCAGGAATAGTGAATATTATGACACAGGATAGCTAAAAATAGAGTTCTCCCTGGTAGCCTGTCGGTCTTTGGTTTCACAGTGTGAGACGTGATTTTTCAGAAGAGCTTTACATCTGTGTTCCACGCCCCTCCTCAATTCAATCACAGCATCTTTGCTAATCAGGCCTTTTGTGCTTCCCAAAATCAAGTTCTTAAAGAGAAGGCAGAATGATTGAAAACACAGATCTTGAAGTCGTACTAGCAAGGGTACTATTATGGGGGTTGTTATGCCCCATGCCTCATCTTGGAGTTCATTGAAGGGAGACTGGAAAGGATGCCTCACCTTTATGTAGGACTTGGGAACTAGGTTCATGGGCTTTTCAAGTTGTACGAGAGAGACAGGAGACTCATCAAGAGGAACAAGTGTGCTTCTGTGAACCACAAATAACTTAATCCTGCCCTTGCTGAGGTGAATGGCATGATTTGGTGTTGTCCATAATGAGGGTGAGAGCAGGCTGTGAGGCTCTTGAAAACCCTACCCTAATTAAGTAGCCACTGCCCTAATGTTCCTCAGGAGCTCAGAGTGATGCTCTGTTGTGAGCTGTGGGAGTCCGCTTGGTCCTGAGTCTTTGGAAATCCTGTTTGAGACCTCCTGAAAGGTGAATTAAAACCACGACCTTTTAAAAAACAAAACAAAAGCCCCCAAAAGCCCACACCTTTTTTGCTTCAGGAGCCCTGAGAGCCTTGTTGTAAGGAGGCTGATTTTGCTTTGTGCTGGATGCTCTGCTGAGGCAGATGACACGATCAGCATTGTTTTGCTACAGGCTGGCATGGGCCTATGTGTCCTGTTTATCTGTTTGCCATGAATATGTTTTCTCCCTGGGCTTTGGGGACAAGGGCCCTGTTTTCATGGGGAAGGGTCAGGCTTTGGACTGGGAACAAATGTAGCATCCCTTAAATTTTTCTGCTGGCGGTGAAAACCTGAGTTCCTCAGAGCCCATGGGTGGTGGGTGAACTTTGGACAATTAAGGCTTGAGAGCGTCTTCTTGGACAGGCATGGGATGCAGGTTTGGGAGATGCAGGAGTGTGCAGCAGCAGGTCTCATGTGCTGTGCTGAAGGTGTGTATAGCTGCTCCATCTTCAGAGGTGTGTCCTGCCTGGCCAGGTGTGTTACATGGGCTGCTTCGCACATGCAGGTCACCTGTGTGGGGCTGGAGATCATCCCCACATCTGCAGGAGGCTCTTCTGGCACAGCTGGGGGAACAGGGCACCTGGGTGGGGCTGGAGATCGTCCCAAGCCTGGCCAGGTGTGTTACATGGGCTGCTTCGCACATGCAGGTCACCTGTGTGGGGCTGGAGATCATCCCCACATCTGCAGGAGGCTCTTCTGGCACAGCTGGGGGAACAGGGTCGGCAGTAGTCTGAGACACTGTGCAAGATGGGGAACAGGATGTTTTGTGGGACATTTTTCAACCTTAGCACTGGTTCTGAGAGCTTCTTTGCATCTGAGGCCTTTTTTGTGCTTTGGGGTAGTTCTTACTTGGAGGAAAATTTAAGCCTATGTCTCAAATGAGCAAGACTTTCTGAAATACTGACCCTGTAAGAGTGGCCTGGAGGGTATGGATTTCTGATTCGTACTTGACTAAGATGATCTATCCAGCCATGTAGGATAACCTTGCTGGAAGCATGTATGGGTGGGGAGTTAATCTGCCTCTTCTACGTGAGGGATGGATAGATGTTTCACCACTGTCTTTCCAGGGTGCAGAGTCTGTACTAAAAGCCACCATCCTGAAGCAGAATGCCGTATTTCCCTCTGCATGTCGCTGTGGTGTTTCAGTAACTGTGAAATGCCAGGTACCCTTTCAAAATAATGGTTTCTTTAATTATTTATACCTTAAGGATCAAAGAAGGTTTTGTTTTGCCTTGTTACAGCAACAGCTGGATGAGTCAGAAGACCAATTGCCAGTGCTATCAGAGGAAACTTGGTATTTCTAACAGGAAGTTTATAATTAAACTGAATCACCATCATGTCATTTGTGTTACCCAGACCCATGTGTCCAAAAGATATTATTAGCCTTGTCTCGCATTACAGGGCTGTAGCTGCCTCCACAGATCCGAAGGTTGCTAATGCTTGGTTTTGTTGTTAGCGCTGCTTGTGGTGCTGGTGCCTTGGAACAGGACTTGAGGTGTGGAAGCAGTGGGTCAGCACTGAAGCACGATGGTATGTGTCATGAGCTGGGATTTCAGTGGGGGTACAGCCTTTCTGCATGATACTTTGGGTACAGATTCCTGAAAGGTTGGAAATCTTTTCATTCTTGGAAGCCCACTTGTTGCTAAGTCTTCACTTTTCAAGAGGCTTCCTGTACTGTCTGCAAGAAGAGTGAATTCTCACAAGACAGACACATTTCCTTGGCATTGATCTTAATTAGGACAAGCATATGATAAATAACTTTGCCCTTAAAATTCAATAATTTCCCCAAACAGTTGTTAATTATCACAGGAAGCCACTGCCCTCAGTCTTCATTGACAGGGTACAGAAAATGGGTATTTTTAAATATCAGACTGTCAAAGGGGTATTTATTCATTTGGGAAAAGAGCAGCTGGCATGGAGCAGGCGTGTGGTAACATGACAAGTAGGTGCCATGTGTGAGTTGTCCTGGGATTAGTTTCATCTAAGTTTTCATGACTATGGCAGATAAATTTGTATCTGGGTTGGTAACAACTCCTGGCTCCCGTTAGAGTTGATGAAATGGCAACTAGTCTGACCAGTGTCAGATACCAGCTTCCAGAGGGACAGAAGGTGCCTGACAAGGGCACCCATGGATGGCACAGGCAATCTTGGTGATTAACTCCTGTTTTGGCATTCACAGCTTTACAGAGCTGGCATCACATCCTCTCCCTGATGCATCTGAAGCTTGTGGGCTTTGTAAATGGGATTCTCAGTGCTGCCTGGCTGCAGGTCCCTTGCATCACACTGGGGTCCAACCTGTCCTCCTCCGCTTCCCTTTTGTGCCTCACACAACTTTTTCCAGACCTTTCCTGAGAGGGCCTTCTGTTTGCTGCTTAATCCCTGAGATGATGTGATTGCTAAAGAGTGGCGAATCCAAGGAGGGTGTCTTACGCTGATACGCTGGACTGTGAGCAGCAGACAGGAACAGTGCAACCCTGTACACCCAAACCCAGCCCTGCCCATCTGTCAGAGCTGCTCTCCATGGGTTCACAGGCTGTTGTTGAGTTCTGAAAGGTTGCCTGTTGTCCTGGGCTGGGACCTGCTGCAGCCTGGTTTCAGTGAAGGTAAATAGAGAGGCATAGAGAGGGCATTCATGTGACAGCCTTTTGGATAGGAATGAGAGCATCATAATATCTACTCAAATTCAGTCACACGCAGACTCCTCGCATCACTTCACCTGTCAAGTTCATGAGTGCCTGTCTCCTGAATTTGCCTCTCTTGTTGCTGATCTCATCTTTATGCTTTTTGTTTTCTATTTCCTCTTTGTGTGACCTGTTTTCCTTCTGTTCTCTCTCCTGCTCTTGCTCCTTCCCACCTTGCCCTGATGTTCTGCTTGACTAGAGTGAAGGCAGCTGAAATGAAGAGTGTGCTGTTCATGGAGATTTTTTTTTTTTCTTTTCCATTTGATGCTTGTGCCTGCAAAATGTGGCTGAAAAAGAAGAAAGGGGTGTTGGAGCATCTCTGTGCAGGTGGATGCAGGCAGCCCTGAGCTCGCACGGAGCAGATCCTCAAGCTGTGTCTGCATGCATGCAGGCTGGTACCTGAGCTGTGCAGCAGCCCTTTGGGCACAGAGACCACCTATAGGAACTATAGCTCTCTGAACAAAACCTGTCTTACAAGTGCATATGAGAGGCCAACCAAAATTTAGGTCATGCTTAACCTGTATCAAAGGTTAACTTGTTGAATGGATCTTTGCAGGTGTGTCATGGATGTATGAATGGACATAAACCATTTGTTTACATGTTAGCTTATGTATTTGCTAACATATGTGAACTTTTGTGTTTTGTTATCATTATTAACCCTTTATGTGAAGACTCTGAATACAACCTGTATATAAATGTTCCTATAGTCTAACAGTGGCCTGCTGCTTACAGAAAAATGTGCTTTCTGTGCTTTCCTGCAGTGACAATGTCATAGTGTCCATAATTCTCTCTTTTTTTTTTTTTTCCCCACTTATTTCTATGACAACATCTCAGAGAATTCCCTCTATTCCTTGGCTGCTAATGTATTTGACAGATCCTTGGAGGAAAGAGACTCTGTGCCTTTTTTCCTTCTGCCTATAGGACCAGTGACAAGGATGAAGACTGCCCCTCTGCCCCTCTGATCACATCTACTGCTCAGAGATGCACTCTTTTCTAAAAGTTAGCTTCCTTTCTGCTGCACTTCATTTCAGAGTTAGACCATGGGGTAACTGGAGACCATTCCTTAGTAAGCTCTGTCTTTGCAGAGATGCCCAGGCTTGCCTGGGGCTGTGGAACAGCATCTACCACTCCTTGGAGTGGGAAACGTTGTTCTGGGCAGCCTGATGTGTGGAGGGAGCAGCAGTCTGCTAGCAGTGTTGAGGAGCTAAAACACACGATGCCGCAAATTTATTACCAGGCTGTTCCTTGCAACAATTTTTGCAGGGTGAAGAGACGTAGAAGATGATTAGATCTGTGAAGAAATAGAATAGTGATGCACAGCCTTCCCTAGGGTGGGAGGCAGAAAACCAATCAAGCACATCTCTTCTGTCTTGCAAAATTAACATGCTTTCTTTGTAGATTAAAGGACCAAGCTGGCCTGGCTGTGCTCCGCTATAGCTGCTTGGCAATACCAGAGTGCCCTGGTATAAGAAGTAAACCCCCTCTGCTTAGTTCAGTCTGCTGAGAAAGCTGCTTGCAATCAGCAAAAGGGGCTACAAACATCTCCCCACTACCCATGTTTTATCAACCTATTACAGAGCAGCTGGAGGTTAACCCTCTGGGGAGCTGGTCCTCCACTTGAGCCTAAAATCCATGGGTACTCATCCATCATACCAGCCAGATTTTCTCCAGGCTTGCAGAGCTGGCTGCAGCAGCAGTGAGCAGCTGGTACCCAGCTCTGCTGGTCCCCACACAAGGTTTCCCCATCTTGCTTCCCCTGCCAGCTGTCACCATGGGGTGCAAGTGATGTGCTCCCCAGGGGTTTTGTCTTCTGCCTGTCAAACTTGTTCTCTCTTAGGTTCAACAGGCAGGTGTTTGCTGGGCCAGGGAAGAACCTCTGAATGTGCATCCATGCTTTAATGTGAGGGTGGCTGGCTTGCAGCTTGAGTGATTTGAGTGTGTGTGGGGAGAGTAGGGGATGCTGGTGCTGCAGCTGCCTGCTCTATGGCTTTTTAAGGCATGTGATGTGTGTTTTCTGGCTTGGCTACCTGGAAGCAGAAGTTTTTTAGGGTGAGTGAAGTCAGCTGCTCCTAGTGAATTAAGAGCCAGGAAATGGGTGACCAGGGAAGGGAAGTGACCAAGTGAGCCCAGTCCTGGGGCGCCATGGGGTTAACTTAAGCAACCAGACTCAGATGGCAGCTTAAGGCCCTGAGGCAGCTAAAGGGAGGAAGGAAGAGACTCTTCTTCCCTCACCTCTGGCTGGGAAAGGTGAAAATATTCAAGATATGTGTCCTCTCCCCCAGTGCTTGTCTGAAGTATGTTCAGACAGTGCTTCATTATACCATTAGTGGGGTTATCTTTGTAAAATCATGCTTAGGAAGGGCATGCGACATATTTTACATTACAGCATCTCTTCCCAGCTCTCTTGTAGCTGTCTCACCGCTCGTCCTGCCTCCTCCTCACCCCAGCGGGTGACTCCCTTGCAAAGCCCATCTGATACTGCTGTGGGAGAGAAAACAAAAGCTGAATTATAGGACTGTGCCAATTCTGTTGTTGAAATTAACAGAAACTCTTGCAATTAGATGAAGTAATGGATAAAACCAGACAAAATTGAAGAATTACTAACAATACTGTGTTGTTTGGGAATGCTTTAGTAATGAGATTAACAGTGAAATTAATTAAAAGAGGAGAGAGGTAAGTCAGCCTGGAAGACAAATATCTTGTGATCTTCCTCAATATTTTACTGAGTTTGCCTTTGAGACTTGCATGGAAGAGACCTACAGTGAATGAAATATTCAGAAAATAAACAAACACAGGTCATGTTTTATTCAGTTTAAGGAGAGGCATGATTTAAATTACATGGGCTTGGATTCTGAACCTGGGGAGCTGCAGGTTAAAGGATGGTTTAATTTAATGCTATATCCTCATTTAATGATATTTAAGTACTTGCAGTCCACAGGCAGTATTTTTTAATTGTCTGGCTAATTTAATTTAGATTATCCAAGTCATTTTCATCAAGATAAGGTCAAATCCCAAGGTGGGGAAACCTTAATATTTTGGTCATTATGGAAAGATGTAGATAGAAAAAATCTATTTTGAAATGTGTAAGGTTTAGCAGTTATTTGAAGTGTGAATGGTCTGATAAAGACTTAACTGTAAGAAACGTTTTTTGTTTAAGTACATAAACATGATGATTATGTTGAAGTATGGTTTCTAGCAATGCATTTTCAATTTTAACAGTTGGCTCTTAATCATTGCTTTTCATTCCAGTAGGAAGAATGTTGGGCATTTTCCCTTTGAATGCTCACTTGCTTCCCTGTGTAATGCTCCAGGGCTTGTAAAATTCACTGAGGCTTTGTGATGATCCAGGGTGTTCCTCAGGTTGCACTTGATCAAGCATCACAGTAGCATGGTTCATGTCCATACATTGCTCTTAGCTTTATCTCTTCACATGGAGGTGGTATGCCAGAGGAAGTGATTGCCTTCCAGCTGAAACTGGTGGTCAAACTGTTGCTAGCCTATCCAGACCCATGAGTTTTCACGTGTAATGCTGTGGTGCAGCTGGAATGTCTCTTTTGATTCTTAGCATAGGTGTATCCACTTATGACTTTGATGGAGAAACATTCACTACTCATCTAGAGTAATGCTTTGACTCATGCCTTGGAATCTGGAACACTGTACGCCAGTCTTTCTTCTCCTGTATAAGGCAAGGGTAGTACTAATCTTTCTGTCCTCTTGTTTTTGAGACTGTGCTGTTCTTGCTAGCAAAGTTTCCACTTGAGGTTTCAGTGGCTTCTGTTACTCCTTTTCTCAGTTGCCCTTAAAACCCTGGTGCCCGTGTGTACTAGTGAGCAGACGTGTTTCTTCTGGAGGCTTGTGTGGTGCTCAGGACTCATCTGCATGTGGGGGATTTACTTTTGTAGTAACAGCTCTATATGAAGTGGCAGGCCACAGCTACACCCAAACAGCCAGCTGTTGTTTCATTGCTTTAGTTTTGCATGCTTTAGGCTGCTTTCAATACCATCAGTGCTGAGTGTGCACTGCACAGTACTCTGAGTCCACTGGGATGTGTGCACCACAAGGGCTGTGATCCCCTATAGCCTGGTGGTTTGGTATCTGGAGAGCGAATTCCTGAAGATGCCCCACCTTTTGCCTGTTCTTTCCATGGTTGATGACAACTCATTTTAAAAGTCCTACTGGGGAGACCAGGTGCCTCTCTTTGGTGCAGCTCAGCTCAAGGGACCTACCGGGTGCTTGGGTATTTGCCTGTAAGCTCCCTCACTCCAGTGCTGTGGTTTCTGCAGCAGCGGGAGATACGAGCAAAGCTTCGTCCTCTTCAGACCCATCAAGCTTCATCTGCTGAGAGTGAACTCCTTCCACACAATTTATCTGGGAGGTTTTTTGCTTATACACTGTACATCAGTGTCATCCTCACTTCTGTCTCATTCTGGGACCTTACATGCTGGTCATGGCTCTGGCCAGCAGTGAGTGGTGGCATGTGGCTGAGCAGCCAGCTGCAGGGTCATGCTGCTGATCCATACCAGCCACATCCCTTCAAGCAGACAAGGTCTCTGACACGGCTGGACTAGTGGGTGTATAATTCTTGTCTTCCGGGCTTTGTAAGCTTTCTTTTCTTTCAAAAGAAACTTAGATCCTGATTATGTATTCTGGAATTCAGACAGGTACACTCACACTTGTCAGGGCTGGCTGCAGGGAAGAAACCGTATCCTTATTAAATAAAAAGAAGGGAAAAAAGATGAAAAAAGAGTGAAAAGAACACATACATGACTCCAGTAGTTTGGATTAAAACCCAGACAAAGGACTTTTGCTCTTTGTCTGAACGACTTACTTGAATGACTTGAATGACTGAGGAGGGCAGGTGAATAAGTTACTTTAATGCCATTCTGAAATGTCACTTCTTGCTGTTCAAATACCACACTGCAGTAAGGCTTGTAAATCACACACCATTTCCTAATTAAAAAATGACGAGCACAATTGGGTCTGCCACTGCTGTGGCAAACCTTGCACACACAGGCACGCTCCCAGGGTTTCACATCGCTGGGGTGTAACCTGCCACGTCTCCCTCCTGCTTTCCTTTTAGGAGCTAAACTCATCAAGGAAAGAGGTTAAGCACACGACCAATTCTCATTACTGTCAGGGGGATGCCAAATGACTCATTGTAAGGAAAAAACCCAGGAAAGCATATTTCCTGTATTAAACTATAATTTTGAATAGAAGTCCAGGCATAAGCTGTAATAGAGTGCCGAATAAACTGGTGGGCTTACTGGTTCTTGGTCTCTTTGGAGACATTGCACCTGTATCATTTGCTCTAGTATAGCCTTGGGTTTCATAGCACAAGCTATAAAATGACTTTCTGGATATATCTGCTTTGAAAAATTTCAGCAGTCTGATTTCTGCTTTGGTGCAACTCTCCTCAGCAGGAAAGAAATTGTGTTGTGTAGACAGCATATGCAGAAGGGTGGTTACAAATTTCACGGTCAGAGGTTAGGCATTTTTGGGCTAGGCCTGTGGTAGGCATTTCAAATAAAATAAGTAACTGTTTTGCAAGTTCTGGTTGTATTTTTTGGTCTCCTTCACTAATTAATGAGTTTTGTTTAGTTGTATTGCTGTGAATAGCAAGCTACTTGGGGGAGAATTAGGGTTGATAGCTGTTAGGTATTTGAGATTTTCTGGGGGTGGTGTCCAATAAGGTAAATGGGTTTGTGGACCAAGCATAGTACAAGTAGCTGGGGCCTCCTGTGGAGACTGCCTGCTGCCCATCTTCTGGGATCTCGGTAGCTTAGAGCTTCATGTGCTGCCATGATGGCACTTGTACAAGCTGAGCTTCCTCTCCAGTGCTGTTGGCTTCTTTCTGCTCATATTCCTTTTTCAGGTTGTTTAATTTCTTCCTAATGAATGAGTGAGTGTTCCAGCAAGGTCAGGTTTGTTTGGTCACTGCTGGTGTTGAGAAACTGGCCAGTGGCTCTTCTTACCAACCTGTAGCCCAATAGGCAAAAGGAGCATCTATTCCAGGTTCCTTGGATGTCCTTCCCAAGTATGCCTCAGTCCCACCAGTGGGGAAAAGCTCATCCTCATGTGGTCCTGGTTGCATTTCAGAGCATGATGAGAGCTGCTCAGTCTTTGGATATCCTAACGGAGAGGGTGATTCAAAGCAGACAAGGGTTTGTTTTCCTCCAGGTTTGGGCACCAGGGCCCTATTCTGCACCTGGGTGCAGCCATACAGGCTGGGCCTCCAAAGGGACCTGCAGAAGTGAGAGGCCATCCCTTGTCCTCAGACAGGGTGGACTACCTTACCTTTACACACATTTAACAAACAAAGACTTTTTACCTTACCCCCACATCTTCAATATCCTTACTGTTAAAAAGTCCTTCCTCTTGTCTAGCTTAAGTCTCCTGGTTTAAACCTTTGGGTTTTGCTGCAAGATAGGACAACTTTTCTGCTTGGTGGCTACTTTTTACGTCTTAAAAGGAATTATCAAGTGTCTCCCCTGCCTTCTCCCCCCTCACCTACCTCAACCACCAGTTAATCCACCTTTCCTCTAAGGCCATATTTTCATGGTCACTGATCTTGCCCATTGGTCTCCTGGGCACCTCTGCAGTTGGAACACATCTGAAATAAAAGGCTGAGGCTACACTTGGTTTTCCTGATGAGATCTTAGAGCTTTTGATTCCTTGGTGGCACCACATCCAGTCCTCCCAGGTGCTCCAGGGTGTTTGTTCATTCTGCACGGTGTGGGTGCACACAATGTTTGTGGGGCACTGACTTGTGGTGATGTCATGATCATTTTATGTTAACATGTTTTACTCTCTCCCTCTCATCCTGTATTTTTCCACTGTCCTTTTGAATTGCATCCAATTTGTTTTCAGCTTCACGTTATTTTTTTTCCTGCTTTGCTTTCTTTTCATCTAAAAATATAAGCTATATAGCGTGAAAATACATGGTTATACTTGATGTAAGGAAAGAATAACACTTTGCGTGTCACTTTTACCTTTTAAGAGATCTAGATAACTGCCTGTCTTCTCTGAGGCTGCATGAAATTGTTGTTAACCACGTGGAATATTCCATCAGAACAGTGCCAATTTCCTTCTGCAAACTCTCAGAATAGCTGTGTTACAATAATGGGTAATTAAGTTGTACTTCTATTGCCCTTTTAACCAAGGGTATCATAACCTTGCTTTAAACTGAAAATTCACAAGGAAAGCTTATACCAGTGTCCTGGCCAGGCAGGATCCCAGAAGATGTGCTACTGTGACTAGTGATACTGGGATCTCTACTGTCCCATGGGCTGTGTGCCACAAATACTGCTCTGGAGGGAGAGATAAGTAAAGGGATGCTCACTGTAGATGGATCAACCTTGGGTTGTGTATTACATCAGAGGTAGAAATGTTGGCTCTGAGGACTCCTGGGTCTGTGCTTGAATTTCTCTGGTGATATATACCTACTTCACTACGGAGCTGAGTTCAGTGCCAGAGGTGTCTTCCCAGTGATGCAGTGGTTTATAGCACATACCATACTTCCCTGCTTTTCTCCCTTGGTAGGTGCTCTTTAGGTTTTTTGGAATGATTTACATGTGCTGGTGCGATGATTTGGGCTACCACAGCCCATAATGAGCTCTTTGGCACCTAAACACGTGGGGGCAGACTAGCAAGACTGCACAGCCCACACGCCAGTGTCCACCCTGTGCAGTGTGTGGGCTTGCGAAGGGGCTGTGGTACTGTTGCTGGCAAGGTGGGGGGTAGTGAACAAGCTCCTCTGGAGTTTTTGGAGATGAAATCATCATAACTGAGCCCCCATTGTCCCAGGGAGGATGCTAAGGTAGGTAAGGATGTTTTTTGCACGGGAGGACAGCAGCAGAAGCATATGAAGAGATGGGCACTGAGCAGTGCAAGAAGCTGGGTATCCTTGGTGGCTTCTTCTTTGCCTCTAAACATTTAGTGGAGGGGACCAAATCCCTGCCTCAGTTTCTCGAGCACTTGCATTTCCCAGGCTTGTGGAGAGACTTAACTGTTACAGAGATTAAAACCAATACAGAAACAGCAAGGATTAGAGTGATGTATCTGTACTGGCAGAAGGCACAGAAACTGCAGTTTTAATTATAAATGAATTTATAATGCAATTTGCACTTAATACGTCTGGCACAATATTTTTCTGTGGGAACTACCAGGATGCTGGGCTGAACAAATTGAGTGCAGCTTTCACAAAGTTGTAATAAGTTGCTCCAAACAATTGCATTTGTAACTCAGCAAATTCCTGACCTTTGCTCAGTAAATAAATCTGGGCAGCAAGATGAACATACACACAAAGATGCTTTTTGCTTGACATTTAGATAGCATTAATGAGCGTGAGCAAAGAATGAAATTCTAACACGCAATAATTGGAACAGTAACGATTCACATTTAATTGTAAATTTACCAGTTAATCATTCATGTGAAGCTTTCTAAAGAAAGCTGCAGATCCAGACACCAAATTAGAAGCAGTAGGCTGGCTTTTTTGTAAGGGACACTGCCTGGACATAACCGGAGAGGACAATTTTGTAGTCAGCCCATAATTCCAGGTTTCTGGCCTCCCCACTGAGTCATTGAATTCCACATAAGAGGATCAATAAAGCCTAGGTCCTTGTCTCCGCGTTGAAATCCAATTCTGATTGTGGTTGCTGGTGATGGCTGCTTTTTGGGGGTGGGCATGCTTGGGACTGTGTGCCTGGTCAAATGGTAGATCTAAGGATCATGCATCATTTCAGAGATTGTTCAGTTGAGGTCAGGGACTCTTTGCAGATTGTTTTACCAGCTATCGACCTGCAGAAAAGTACTTTGTGTTTGCTGATTGTTTTCTGCTTTTTTCTTTTTCTGGATGGAAAGTGAAAAAGATGCTGTATATTTTCATCTTTTATCTTCTATCCCAGAAAGTTTAGTTGTAATATAGGGTATTAGAGAAATATGTTTTATCCAGATCATCTCTCAAGGGATGGTGTAATTCCAGCATGATATGGTGATTTTTTTTGTTGTTGAATCTACTGACAATTTCAATGAGGGATGAGGTGTTGCTTATGCTCCTGGAAAAAGCTGGTATGTTTAATTATAAGAAGGAAATGAATAGAAAATTGAGGAAGCAACCTCACCCGTTCATTGCACTGGATAAAGCAGCGAAGCAGATGGAGAGAAACAAGTGCTCAAATATTGTTCATGGAGCAGTTTAGTCAGTGAATAACTCCATTATCTGTAGACAGTAGTGAGCAGATGATGTTTATTTGGGTTTGTGAGGCAAGTTGGAAACCAGGGGAGGATAAACTTTCTGTTGTGGATGTGCAGACAGGACTTCTCTGTGTGTCATTGCTTGTCTACTCCCTCTGAAACGCGGAATCATTCCTCATTTCCCCTTGCAGAAGATGCAAACAGTGATAGTTGCTTAACTGCTCAGAAGCTGCAACACTCTGTAAACGTTTAAATCCTTTAATTTTCTAAGGAAACTAGATGTGCAGCATCAGTCTAAAGTGCAGCTATAATGTATTAATTGCAGTGGCTGCACAGTGCCTGCTAGGTCTGATTATTTCTCCTGCTCTGATTGTCCCTCGCAAGGGTCAAGGAAACTTTCCATTTGCTGGCTAAAATGCAGGACTCCAAAGTGGCCAGCACTGAGGCTGTAGTCCTGATGGTGCCTCTGTATCTTGTGGTATGTCCAGACTCTGGTCCCATTGAAAATCACTGCCATCATTTAGTGCTGGCTGTCAGACTGTGCTGAATACATCATCCTCAGAGTACCAAATGCTTCTGCTGCCATGGAAATTTTTATAATGGCTTAAGTCTTAACTTGCTGGCTCCTGCATGTAGAGAAACTGAAGACTGGGAACAGCAAAACCTGGGCCCGGAGAAGACTCCAGGAAGTTTCTAGCTACAATGCTTCGCTTTTCTGCCTTGTACTTTTTGCTCCTCTCCCTGTAGCCCAACAGTCCCTTCACAATAGTCACAAACTGGTTTGGGACCATTTCAGTAATTATGTTTTGAAGTTATCTGGCAATGTGGCCCCAAGATTTACTGTAAACTTGGGCATCTGAGCCGTGTCAGATGTCAGTGACTGATAAAAGCCGCCATGCAGTAGGTGGGGAGGCTGGTGTAAGAACTCCATTAAACCTCTGTGCTGAACAGTCTTGCCTCGACCAGGCCTGGTCCTGCCAGGTCACTGCTCCCAGGATTCTCCCAGCCAGGGAACTGTGTTGGAGAAAAATTTAAAAGTCTTGTCCTGGACTCTGCTGTTTCACTGTCCAAAGTGTTCCCCTCTGGGTTATGTCCATCGCCAGACTCTCATGGGGCTTATATAATGTTAAATCATTTAAGAGTTGTGACAGGTCCTAGTTATTTGGGAGGAAATTACCCAAGTCTAATCAATCTAAAAATCAGATATTACTTTAAACACTTGCTGCAGACAGTGGAGAGACAGAACAAGAGACTTGCTTTCAGGTTCATCCACCTCTTAGACACCTCTAGATCCTCATCTGGAAGAGTCTTTGATTATCAGATCCATCTGCTATAAAATGAGGAACTTCTGAGGAAGAGCTGATGGGTTGGGGATCAGAGGACCAGGAGTATGCATAGGTCCACGAGGCTTTTTGGTGACTTGTGTGGGCTACTTCTGAGGCCTCCCTTGGACATTTTGCTGTAGACGGCTTGTGTCAGGAGCTCTTGGATGCAATCATAAAAGCCAGATCCTGATCTGCAGAGTCTACAGCTGCAAGAGCTGCCAAAATTGATGGTTGTTTATTGTTAGAGGCAGGCAAACAAAATGTCATGTATGAAAGATTTCTCATAAGGGTAACCTGAAGTTTTGTTGGCAAACTTGGAACCTGGTAATCATCTTGTAGATCAAGCCCCTTCCCAGCTGGTTTTATTTGGAAACCTCCCCCATTCCTGAACTGTACAGCTCTTTGGATGTTTCCCTGGCTGGATGCAGCAATTGTCTTTCGATTGCTCAGTCAGTAGGCAGCCAAAACATAGCTGTTCTGTGCTGGATGCTAACAAGCACAGAGGCTGATCTTGCAAGCTCTCCTAATTGAATTTTGCTTACAAAACAACAACCAGTCATCTGGTAGGATTAGACCTATAAATTGTCCCTGTGTCTTTTTATGTAACTGTCCACGGACTGTCACACGGGTATGAAAGCATGTGCTATGGAGTGATGCCCTTTGCAAATGACTTTGCAGTATGAGAGAAAGGCTTGCAGGTAAAGGAATGCTGGCTGAATAAATAACTCCAGGGTTTTATATCCTTCATGAAAAAGTCTGGCTGTATTCAATAAGGATGAAAGCAACGGTGAAACTGAATGGTGTTAGCTAAATTTTGCAGCAGTTTTGTCCTTTGTATGTGGTTTCTAGATCATCCTAAAGAAGAATTAGTCCTCAATTAAAATCTAAAGAGTGTTAAACATTAGATGTGATGTGTAACATCCATGGGCACACTGCCGACGGCAGCCGGTAGCTCTAGTGCAGCATCAGAAGCTTGGGGCAGGGGCTGGATGCGGCCACAGCCTGCAGGGATTTGCTATACAAAAGCTCCTGGTTTGAAAATTTATTTGGGCCAATGTAAAATTATCTAAGAGATCAAAATATTGGCTTCCTTTCCCTTTCAAATACTTCAGTTTATTTCTTGTGAACTGTAGTGACTCTGCTCATGCACAAAGCTGAACACCTGAAATGCCTTCAGAACACATTATCAGTTGGGTTTTAGGTTTAAGGGAGAGATTGTCTTTTTCTTGTCTCAAACAGTACCTGTTGTGTTCTTGTCACAAAATGGATGGTGGCTGGTGTAAGAAAGCAGACTGTGAGTTTCTGTCCATGGAGTGACTTGATTTCAGTGAAGTTTTGAACTTGCAGGTTCCAGGGTTTGACTTCACCCCCAAAATACTGTACGTGGAATTGTTTTCACCCCCAAAATACCATATGTGGAAAATTCAGCACGTGCCAGGTTCTGTCAGAACCACCTACACAAAAATTGTTAGGCTTTCCTGATGTAGGATGATCTAGGTTGAAACATCTGAGCATTTACTTAATCTGGTGTATTTAAAAACAAAGATTCCTGCTCCTCTAATTTTAGCACACGGAGCTACTGCCCAGGAGCTCACAGTAGGTAATGTCATTTTCTTGCAGTCTCTAGGTCACAGTGCTGGGTTTTTATAATTGGTACCAAGCTGGGCTTCTAGAAGCATCCAAATATTTGGTCTGAAAATCCCCACAAAAGCTCTTTCTCATAATGCAGTTGTTTTTCATTAAATATTCTTACTCAAAGTAGCACTGATGAGAAAACAGATAGGGAAAAAGAGCTTCTTTGGTGTTGCTTGTAATTAAACACAGGGACATGGATGGCACAGTTCTTGCAAAGTGACTGCTTTAATCCAGTCTAGCTTTAAATCTGTTTTAGCATAAATCAACAGAAGCCAAATTAAACTGTTTTTAATGAACAGCTTCCAACACAGCTGCTTTGGTGTGTTGCATCTGAGACCCCTGTGGCCCTGAGACTTGCTTTGAGGGGGCTGACATGCTTCCAGCTGTCATTTGGTTTCTCCTGCATCCGTGGTCTCTTCCCAGAATTTCCCAGCTGTCCCAGACCTGCCCATCTTGTTACATGTATGACTGTCCAGCAGCTTTGAGTGTTAAAAAAGAATAGGGTTATGGGGAAAAAGCCAAACCACTAAACCAAACCAAAACTTTATTTTTTAAGGTAATCCAGATCACCAGGTTTAGGGACCGATTACATGAGCTTTTATGCTGGTGGATTGGAGTGAGCTTTAGTCTTCAGAGGGGGTAAGGACAGGGTTGAATGGAGGGAGATGTTCACTGGAGGTGTTTGTGACTGGATTGAGAGGCTGAGCATGGCATTGAGGACCTGGTGAGATGTTCTCCCCGAGTCAGCCATGATGGTGGATGGATCTATGACCCACCTCCCTTCGAGGTGTGCGCCCACCGGTGCTGCTGCAGCAGTCCACAACTGTGGGTGGATCTGTCCTGTGGTCAGCTCTGCTGCTCGCTTTTTATGTGTTTTTTGCTTTCTAAGCTTTCTTTCCTCCCCTCAACAACTTTTCTATGTCTTTCCTGAGCAAAATGCCTTTTTGTTTATAGACAGCGCTGCTCTTCTGGGGTTTGAAAGGAAGGGCAGGAGCATGCTGGGAGAGCATCACCCCCTGAGCCAAGCACTTTTTTGGTGAATGAAAGTCTTGAGCTTATTCTGCTGTGATCACCAGAGTCTTTATTCTACTTAAGATATTCAGAGCATGTGCAAACCTGAATGCCTTTCTTAATAAGACCCTCACATTCCTACTGTGAGACTGCTTTCTGTTACTTTTGAGTATCTCAGCAAGAATCCAGATGTTGCTTTGCTGTTTTTGGGGGGTGAACGGCAGTCTTTTCCACTTTGAGTAAATATAGACATGCCCTATGCTCATCTGCTTTGGAAAGTAGCTGCGATCTTTATGCTGTTTTCCCAGGAAGGATGGAAACCTGGGACAACCCAGGATGTTTCTGGCAATAATGTTAAACGGCAGAATGGCAGCAGGTCTGTCAGGGCATGGTGGAGGTAGTTTTTTTCCTCATGAAAGGAAGAAGAGCTGCAGGGTTATCTGAGCAAAGCAGCCATCTCATTACTCCTTTTTCTAGGAGTGAGATTTAAAAACAGGTTTTGGGTAATAAATACAGGCTTCATCCTAGTTATTAAGGCAAACACAGAGCAGCAGAGATAAGCCTGCTGCATTTATTCATGGATAAGAAGGTAATATAGAGGAACACAGAAATTCTTTGTCAGAGGAAATCTGCCCCTCCTGAGAGTACTGTTTAATTGCATTTGCCTTGAGGGAGCTAGATCCCATTTGTGAGGTGCTACGTAAACATGGGAGGAAGAACTTGAGACCTCTTGTCCGTGATCAAGGGCTCAGACTCAAGTGACTCCTACATAACAAGTTGCTGCTCCTTATCCCCTCATGCCTGTCCATGTATTTGCTTATAGCCACAGCAAACATGGACTAATTCAGCTCAGTTCAAGGGGACTCGTGAAGTTTAATTGCCCCACATGCCTCAGAGGCTTGGAGTGCACACATGGACCATTGCTGGAGCATGGAGGAGGCTTGTAAGCCCAGCAATTGGATCATAACCCTCATGCCAGCCTTAAGATCAGACGCGGCAGGTCGGTGCAACACAAGAAGGGTGCAAGGCAAGAGGGATGCTATTCAGTGAATACCAGCTGCTGGATCCCTGCCAGGCCAATGCCTCTGCCTCTGGACACAGGAGGCTTTCAAGGACAGGGTAAAGTAGGGTCGTTAAAGTTTTACTGGGAACTCTGTCCGTGTCTGAGGGGCAGTAAGGGAGAAGCAGAACAGGCAAGGAAGAGCTTAAAAAAGGAAATCAGGTGATTTGTGCTTTTGAGATAACGTGTTGCAAGAAAGGATCCATCAGGTAGATGCCGGATGGGGAATGAGGCTGCCATAGTAAAGCGTTCAGATAACTTCTGGAGAGAATGAGTGCAAGATTGTATTGCCAGCAATACTAGTCACCAGGTCATTGTGAAATTACTGCTTCCCTTAGGAGATGCTTCGGATGTTGTCTGTGAGCATCTCAGCTTGGGTGGTGGTAATATTCACAGTGGGTGAACGAAAGGCACTTGAACTAGAAAGGAAAGAAGGCATGATAGATTACCTGTGAAGGTTGTAAGCAATCTTCACCAGTGTTTTAAAGAACAAGCTACATGAATGTGTGCCAGGGACAGGCTAGCATCCTTTGCTTCTCTGTCTTAATGCGATCACTTAGATGACTTTTTAGAGGATCTTTTCAGTGACTGATTCAGCCACTAACAGAGTCAGCTGTAATGAGTATCTTCTTCCCTCCTATAATCAGGAAAATAAATCATTAGTCATGAGAGATGCAGGAAGACAACTTCAAAGAAGGTGACCCTTTTGTTGCCCTGAGCTCATTTCTGCTTCTTACGATGTTGAGAAGGAGAACCAGAAGTTGTGCTGGTCCCTACCCACAGGGCATTGTTAGGTTAAGGCGGAAGCCTTGAACTGAGGTTCAGGCAGTCTTTTGACTACTGATGCAGTAAAATGCATGTCTGTCTTGGTAAAGCTTTCTCTAAGCCATTTTTTTGGTGGGGGGAGAGGGGCTGGGGGGGCAGATAGGTAGAAGAATATTGTCTTTAGGCTCCTTTCACTTCTTTGAATTTGAGCTATGGTGGGAAGGGATTTCTGGGGGGATCCTGCACGTACACCTTCTAAGTGGGCTGTGACTGGGCACACTAAGGAAAATAAATACAGATTGTCCTTGGTAGGTACTTAGTCTGGAGCTTCTTCCTCTCAGGTCCTGGCTCCTCCTTCAGCCTTGATTCCTAGGCCAAGTGGTGGGTCTAATAGTCGAGTGTTGTAACCTCTGTGAAGTAGGAAGGACTGACTTCAAGTATGGCTATTACTGTGTGGGGTTTTTTTTGTGGTGGTGCCTTGGAATTCTATCCTAAGCTAGAACATCATTGTGCTAGATCCTGTGTAACCAAAGAATAAAAAGAAGGCTTTGCAACGAGTTATCTATGTAAAGATAGGTGTGCTTTGGAGAGATACAGAGGCCATGAGATACACCCATGTCAGTCTTCTGTGTTTCATGTAGATGCTGAAGTAAACAGTGCTTCACTGCGTGGTAGGATAGAAACAGCAAGCTGTCAATCTTTATTTGATTTAATATGTCTTTCAAGCAGTTTAACACTGGTGCATATGTAGATCTTTCTGAAGTGGGCTGTTAAACTGATATTTTTAAGGTCAATAGTCTTAGTGTAATAGGATAGAGCAGTATAAATGAAAAATGCTCACTTGAAATGGCCTTCATTTTCTTGTCATGTCGTATGTCTCAATCAATCAGGATTTTTCAGTTTCATCTCACCAAAAAATCATAATAAAAGGCAGTGTGGAAAAGAACTGTTTCTCTTGGAAACTAGAAAAGCTTGTGTGGGAAAGTAAATCCGTGAAATTCTTTCCTGGATTGAAACTACCTCCAGGGTCAAAAAAAACTCAGGTGTGGTATTTCACCTCTTTAGAGATGTGATCCCATTCCTGGTCCCAACCCTTCTTAGAGAGTAGAGTGAAGATCAGTAAATTAAGATGCCTGTAATAGCATCAGTGAGATGGTTTGGTCAAAGGATACAGGCACGGTCCTGTTTGCTTTTGAAAGCAGCTGCCCCAGTCTCAGCAAAATATACTGTGCTGGTTTTGGTTGGGATAGCATTCATTTTCTTCATAGGAGCTAGTATGGCGCTATGTTTGGGATTTGTGCTAAACAGTGTTGATAACACAGGCATGATTTAGCTATTGCTGAGCAGCGCTTACACAGTCAAGGCCTTTTCTGCTCCTCACACCACACCACCAGCAAGTGGGCTGGGGGTGCACAAAAATATGGGAGAGGACACGGCAGGGATAGCTGACCCCAGCTGACCCAAGGGATATCCCATACCGTACGGCATCATGCTCAGCGTATAAAGAGGGGAGAAGAAGGAGGAAGCAGGGGGGATGGTTGGAGTGACGGTATTTTGTCTTTCCAAGTTACCGTTACACATGATGGAGCCCTAGCAATGGCTGAACACCCGTGTGCCAGTGGAAAGTGGTGGATGAATTCCTTGTTTTACTTTGCTTGTGCATGTGGCTTTTACCTATTGAAGTGTCTTTATCTCAACCCACCAGTTTTCTCACTTTTACCCTTCTGATTCTCTGCTCCATCCCACTGTGGGGCAGGGGAATAAGCGACCAGCTGTGTGTGGCTTAGTTGCTGACTGGGGTTAAACTGTGACATCTATAAAATACTTGAGGGATTCAGATAGAAACAGCTGGGAGGACATGTAGAACTAACATCCAGAATGGTTGGGATAGATACTTATAAAATGCCTCTTCCAAATGTGGAGACAGCAGTGATGAGGGGAAGTCTTTCATCTGCTGCCACCACCGTCTGCTACTTTGTCTACTTCAGAGTCCCACCTAGAGATGTCCCCACAGACCTGTCAAAGCCAAGAATAACATCTTGGGCTCCTCCACACTCTCTTCCTGTCTTACGGCCATTTCAGTCTCCCTCTGCTGTGTCTTTTAATAAACTTTTAAATAAATTCTGTCTGAAGGGAGAGACATGGCTAAAGATGATTTTGGAGCAAAAGATGACCCTATAGAGCAGCATGGTCAGAGGACCAGAGGGGCTGATCACACAGCACTGCTTCAGCTGCGTTCTCTTGTCCTCTGAGATGGAGGGACATGAGCCAAAAAGCTTGCTTTGAATTCTCCTGAACTCTGAAGGTGTGAAGATTTTGATGTACTTCAGTACCTAGAAGTGAAGAGTTTACATAATTAATACTATGTTTTTCTGTTGCCTTCATCTAGTCATCTTGTTACCACCAGCTGATGCTGAAGATCAGATGCAAAGAAGATGAAACCCTAGTTGTACCTTGGGATTTATTTTCATAGGTAGATCAATTTTAATGGGGCTGGTGCATTGCACTGACCCATCGCTGGTTATCGCTTGTCTCTCCTGCATTTCAATATGTTCCTGCTTAGGTATAAGGCTGTTTAATTGATCTCCAGTTGCTCTTCAGTGTTTCTGTAACACTCAGCAGTGTCTATGGCAAATATTTCTCACCACTAAAGAAGCGGCAGGTGCAGCAGGTTAGAGAGCTGGGTTGGTATGAGCAGAGACAAGGGTGGAGAGGAGGCATGCTTGGCACTTGTGGTTTCTTACAAGTCTTTTTTAGATGGAAAGCTGATTTCTCTCCCTTTTAGTGCTGCTTTTCAAGTGGAGATGGAGGACTGGAAATGGAGAAATAAATGATTACACTGGAGAAATGCTCTTACCCATTTGTGATTTGACCTTGTGCCAGTGCTGCTAACCCATCAACCAGTGGATTGACTAAAATAACTCCTTTGAATCACTACAATCACATTTAAGATGGCAGCTTGATTGTCTCCTTTGTCCCTTGCCTGTTGTCACCTTCTCTTGGACTCAGGCTTTAAACTGTAGCACTGTAGCTGTCCGTATGTCGGTGACAGCCTTGATGTGAGCCCCAGCTGTGTCCCAGTAAGACTGCTGAGCAGCAGTGAATAACAGGTAGGAAGAAGTGGCTTTGGAGGAGCAGGAAGGCAGCTCCTTAAACCACCTGGTAGCAAGAGTATGCGCACTTTGTTCCATATGGGGACCTCACCTTGTTGCTGCTGCCTCAGTTAGAGCTCCCACCTCCTCTTGCCTGCTCTGTATTGATGCTCAGGCTTGCTTAGGGAGGAAGGCTCGGTGGCAGTGCCACACTGTGTGCTGTGGGGAGCTTGAGCATGGGCTCCGCTCACGCACCGGAGTTGGAGGTACAGGATGAGCCTGTGCAAAGGCTGTCTCTGCAGGGTGGGAGCACAAGCGTGAGGCTGCCCATCTAGTCAAGGTCAGGTTCTTAATGCAGGTGCTCAGGTAGATGCCTGGAATCAGCTGGGGCAGATGCAGGCCCCCGTTACCAAAATGCATGACAGACATAGGGTGGGATAAGCCTCTGTGGCTGAAAGCACAAGAGGCTTTGTGCGAAGGGAGGCTGAGGCTGTCTGGTTTGCAAAGCACCTGAGCAAAACAGGCTGGGAGAATAGTGTAGAAATACTGCGTGGTGGTACTGAAGGTCTGCTCGGTGTCCTTTTCTCTTTCTCCAAATCCAAGAACAGGGCAAATGGAGTGAAAATGGAGGTTGATGAATCTAACATGAGTGGAAGGAGGTGTTTGTTAGCTCTGTTTACTGTAGGCCTTCACTTAAGCCAGGAGCTTAGTGTTGTCCAAAAAACCAGGCACCCACATAGGCGATGTGCCCCTGTTTCACGCCAGACAAAGATCGTACGAAGTTTGTGTGTATCCTATTTCATCGGAAATGCCAGTGAGGCCAGATGCTTCCCTCTGCAGAGGATTAGTCAACGTTAGGGCTTTCCAAACGGCCTCTCAACCTAACCAACCAGGTTGCTCAAAGCCCCATCCAGCTTAACCTTGAACACTTCCAGAGATGGGGCATCCACAACTTCTCTGGGCAACCTGTTCCTCACCAGCTCATAGCGAACCCAGCAGTTTGATCCCTCAGGGCCCTTTTAAGCCTCTAAAAAAGCAAGGTGATTATTTGAATGCTTATTTTGTGAGCTAGATGGGTACAAGTTTCTGCAGCCTGCACCCCTCGCCTTAGGCTTGGTGCAGGGACATCTTCCTTACGAGAGATGCTCAGGGTTGGTCAGGGAAACTGTGCTCTTCCCACCCTGCTCTGTGTTGGGAACAGACAGAGCATCCTTTGGCCAGTACCTGTGATCCTTGGGCAGGCATGGAGTGAGCCGGCCACTTTCTCACCTGCAGTAGGTACTGGTGGCGTAGGAGGATACACGACTGCTTTTGATGGATGAAATCTTATTTTTTTAAAAACATGGCTTAACATAAGAAGCTTCAGGCTGTTCAGTTCGAAACAATCTTTCTCTCCTGCTTCAATTTTCTTTCTTTCTCTCTCTTCCTTCATCTTTTCTGCCTTTTTAGTCTCTGAGTGTGCAGAGGACCGGAAGGCACAGAAAGCTTTAAGTCAGTGCCCAGGCTGTGTTAGATGCCATGGGAAGGAAACCTTGCTGCAGCCTGTGTCTCCACTGGGCCGCCTCCGACAGCTGTCCCCAGAGGGCAGCCCCAACAGATGGGCGATGCCAAATCAGCAGCTTTCTGTTAACTTCGCTAAAATCAGCACAATTTTGTAGAAAAAAGCCCCAAACAAACAGTCTTTCTTAGCTCTGGAACTACTTTCTTTTTTAATTGTCTTCTCTTCATATTTTTCAGTTTTCTGTTGTAAAAGAGAAGAAAATAAAACTCTTCTTTTTTTTTTTTCTTTTAAGGAAAAAATTTTTCCTTTTGAAGTAAAGAGAAAAGCAAATGTTTCCACTAACCACTTTGAACTGTGTGATTTAGCCAGTTCTAGAAAACTTGTAGCGTTCTTTTGAACTGTTTTAATTTTAACTTAGTTGAGCCAGGAAAGATTAATTTTAGTTCTGCCCCTTGATGAATCTGCTGGTGTGGCTACCATAATTTTCTCTCTTTGATAGAGGCAATTGGCATGTTACTTTCTGCTCTGGAAAGCCTTAACTGCCACAGAGGGCTGCAATCTGATGGGATGTCAACCACATAGCACTTGTTAAGCTCCTTGGCAGCATCTGTGCATTTGCAATGACATCTCTAAATCCATCCGGCATACAAAAGCACTCTAAAATTGTAGCCTTTGTGTGTGTATGTGCTGTATGTTTTATTTATAAAGCTTTTAGAGATAGCAGCTTGTTCTCTAATTTATTTTGGGTTGGTGAGGAGGAGGAAATCTCATTGGCAAGATAAGGAATTTGCAATCTGAGTTTAAAAGGAATGTGAGGGAAAAAAAAAGAAGAATTAAAAAAATGTCCAAGGTGCTGGGACATGTTTGCATGAATAATAATGCTTCCAAAATGATAATGGATTCTGTGTCATCCATTTGTAGAACTGTAGAAGCTGCTACGATAAATAAAATGATACGTTAAATTTTAAACAGCCTGGGGCCTGTGTGTGTCACTCATCAGATACAATTAAACAAGGAGAATAATTGCCTGCCTGCTAAATAAGGAGTTGTAATGTCACAGTGCCAGGCTCAGCCTTCATTTGCACAAGGGACACTTGCTCTGGACACCCAGTTAAGGTCCTGCCCATGTTTGACAAGGAGCTGTGAAGCTGAAGATGGGGGGATGTTTGCTAAACTCTCCGAGGAGCCAAAGCTGTGCTATTATGATTCAGTGTTTAAGACCTCCCTTACGTATTTGCAGAGGCTTGACTACGGCTGATGCTGCTGGGTACTTGTTCCCTGCTGGGCGCATGAAATCCTTGCAGCACTAAGCCTGCGATTGGGTTTGAGCCACAAAAACATTTCTTCATAGCAGTCATGTACGTCTTGCTGTGTTGTTGGGTCTTCCTAGCCTACCAGTGCAGTCTTTTACTCTGGGAGGATATCCTTGTCTGGCAGGGGAAGACATACTTGAAGACATGGCCCCAGATCTCTACTAGCAACATTACTTTTGCACAGCTTAGAGATTGATCAGGACCCAGTAGAGGAGACCTGAGCCTGCCTTGAGGAGGGAGAGAGATGCAGACTAGCAGATCTCTGGGGCTTCTGCTGTGTCTGTGTTTTTGTACCATACCACAGTACTACTGCTGCTGCCTGTTTCTCTTTGCTACTTTGTCTTTCCAGTTGCTGGCATGTGTTGGTGCGAAAATAAAAGCTCCTAATTGCTGTCTACTCATTAACTAATAATAGGCAGCTCCTTAGATGCCGATCATGGACAAGTGCGTATAAGCCATTCCAGGCTGCGCTGTCTGCAAATACTTTATTGGAGGCAACAGCAATTTCCACGAAATTAATGAAAATGGCTTTTGGGATCCTAGCTGTTCTAGTCAGAGGTGGGGGAAAAGACCTTTTCTTTTTTTTTCTCCTTTCCCCTCCTTCTTTGAACAAGTATTTGTTGCTTCTAAGTCTTCCTGTGCAGATTTAAAGTGCTTTCTGTTCTGTACTGGTCTCTAATGTAGGTTTATGCTATATGAAGAATTCCATCTGCATGAAAGCCTGCTGAAAAATAGATAATTGTAAAGCCAACATTCTGCTTTTGTCATTTCAGGACTTTAAAATAAACATTTCTGCTTCAGGAACATTAGTCTCCTTTCTTTCAGGTAATGAAAGTTCCTATTTACCGTCAGCTATGTAGTCACCTATTGCCTTGGGTTGTATTGGTCTAGCAGAGGGTATTAGCACTCATATATCTTAGGAGCAAGATTATTAAAGTGTGAAGAAATCTAATACATTGGCTTTCATAAGACTGTGTTATTCTGCAAGGTGCATGAACAGAAAATAATTCCTCATCATAACTTGATGCTGAGCACCGTGCTCAGAATGCCAGGCTGGGGGTGGACAGGACACTGTTTTAATGCTGTGTTTCTCTCTTAGTGAGAGTGTTCTTTCTAGGCTGAAAGTTCTCTGGAACACCAGTTTATTGTGTTCATCAGTTCTCACAGTGCTTCCAGACTCTACTGGGACACTAAAACACAACAGGTGACAATGTATGATGAATGAGATTAGCCTGGTAGCAGCAACGACAGTAACCTCAGTGTTGTGGTACCTTATCCCAAGAAGGCTTTGCTCCGCTGAAGTATATTCCTGCAGGAAAACATCACTTGGGCAGCTGAGCTGTTCACTTCAGCATCTTGCCTGGGTGTTACGAGGAAGGAAATGAAACTGGCTGTGAGCACCGAGCTAGTGATGGTCTTTAGGCCATTTTGCCTTCTGGATGCTGCCACTGTAGCTGGAAAGATGCTGCTGTTGCCCAAACACTAGCAGCAGCATCTTCCTTTACTGAATTGCGAGAAGCATCATGCCCCAGGGCAGGATAGCTCCCTTGGATCCATCCCTGCAGCAGACCCACGGCACTTGTATGACTCTGAGCTCTGGCTGGCCTGCCAGGAATG
>NW_009925077.1:39757-90986 GCF_000696875.1 Nestor notabilis
TTATCAGCCCCAGGTCTGGTTTTAAGTTTAGAGTGCAAACATTTCAAATGCAGACAGAGCCATTAGCTTTAAAGGTCAACACTGAAGCCTATGTACACACAGTACAGAGGGTATCTGTGTTAGAAAGTTATTGTAAAATTAGAGGGTGAAAAAATGAGCATTAGCATCGGAGTAAATGGATTTGCTGGACTGCGCCCAGTAAAGCTGAGACTTGTGTCTGAGCAGTGCCAAGCTATCCTGGGGCATGGCATTGTGTGCTGCTCTTCACCTGCCACCCCTGAGTGTCCTTCCTCCTCGTGTGCAGCATGTGTGGGGACTTGCCTGAGTCCTCATGGACTCTGAGCTGCACAGGATCCATGTGGTTGTGTGCAGCAGCCTGGGACACGTGTTCATGTCTGTTGGCTGACTCAGCTGTGGCAACTGCTCTCACTTTACAGGATGCTCATTTTGGTTTTGCTCGTGATTCTTGGGGACTGCTGAGCCTGGATGAGCTGTGATTTGTCCAAGAGTTCTGAAGTGCCAGGACGCTCCTGGGTGAACTGTATGGGAAGATGAGCAGCTGCTCCTTGGGCTGATTCTGGCTGCCCAGCCATCCACTGCACTAAATGTGGCTGTGTACCTTCTTCTGCATGGTTGGACTGTTCTACAGAAGATTTTAGGCTGGATTCCTATGGGAAAAAAGGTTACAGTTGCAGTCTGCGTGGGTCATCTGCCTTCCTAGTTTGAGAGAAGAAGCCCTGCATGCACACAAAAGTTCCAGCAAAATTTTAGAGGGGCAGTGGTCTCAAAGATGTAATGTTCTGCCAAGGCTAAGTATGGGACAGTCACTCTGATACGCTTCCATGAGGGTAAGGCTGCATTGACAGCTCAGCCTTGTAAGATGCTCAAGAGTCCATGCACCAGGGTGTGGCTATGGATTTTCCACCCTTGCAGAAAGTTTTGGTTTGAACTTGTTTAAAGCCATGGGGCAATCCTGCCATAGCATAGAAACAAAGCTCCCCTGGTTTGGGGGTGTTGCTTTTGGTTCTTTTTTCTCTCTTCCCTACGTGATGTAAGTCAGAATGCCAGTGGCAGTGTGTGCTGAACAGTGCCTGAGCTCAGGCTGCCTGTACTGGGGGCAGCCTGCAGGTAAGAGCTGGTCCTTGGAGGGGTGGTGGGCCTGGAGCTCTGGGCACAAGCAGCAGCAGGTAATGTAAGGTGTGAACCTGATGGAGGTGCCAGAAGTCTTAGAAGGGAGCCTAGGTCCTCCTGTTTTCAGTGAGCTCAGGTTGGATTGCCGTGTGTATTTTCTCCTCCCTCCTCCCCTAAAAGACTGCTGTCACTTGATTCTCTCTCCTTGCTGCTTTTGTTACCTGTAGGGCTATGCTATCGACTCTAATGATCCAAATCAAATATCCCATTTTCTTCTTGGAGAGCCTTAGTTTTTCTCTTTTGCAAAGCCCTGATAATTTCCGTGATCCTGGCTCCATCACAGCCCTGTGAAAACACGCATCTGTACCATCCATCAAACTGCAAATACGAGAAGATGGGGATGGCTGAGGGGAGAGGGCATTGGGGGTCACCCAGCAGGGCATGCCAGGAATGCAGTCACGCTCTCAACTAACCAGAGCACACAACACAGAGGCTACACCACCTTCATGCTTGTATGCTGGCTGCAGGAAAGACCACTCCTGGTCTCAACTTTGGGTGGTTTGGGTGCTGGTGCTCAACTCCAGCCTGCCAACTGGAGGTATAAAGGTCTCAGCTTTTTTTTTTCAGGAACTTAAAACTTGTGGAGTGAATTTGTGCCAAACTCATGGGGTTATTTTGCTCCTGGGACTTTTGTGTTAGCATAGGAGCCCTAAAGCCAGATTTACTGAATTGGTGGAGCAGGGTTTCCATCATTATTGCAGAAGAGGATTTAAGTACCCAAATCACACAGATACTTTCAAAATCTTATTCCCTGATACTGTGTGATTTAGATAAACTCACTCATCAGAAACCTGAACTTTTAATGAAAAATGTATCTGCACTATAAGAAAGGCCCCTTGTTTTTTTTTCTGCAAAAAAAAGGCTGCAGGTGAGAGAAAGGGTAAGTCATAAAATATTGACAAGCTCTATTTTTAATGCTGATGCAGTTGCCCCTCACAGCTCCTTAAATCATATTTTCACAGAATTTTGAATATTTTAACTTTTCAAAGTCTTACAGCACACTGGGAATAGCCATGCTTCATTTGACAGAGGAACCCAAACAGGCATGTTTCTCCTCTTGATGTTGCCGATGATCCCAGCAAATGGATGCTGTGAAATGCTAGTTTGGGGGGACCTCCAAGGGCTGGGTGATGGAGGAATCAGGGACTGGGGATATGGGGTGAAGAGCTGAGAGCCTGCTCCAGGCAGCAAGTGTTCCCCAGGATCCGGTCCTGCATGGGAGCCTATAGGGGGACGAGGTCCTTCATAACAGACAGAGTGAACTTTGCTTTGCTGCAAGCAAAGAGAACAATAAGAGAAAAGCTGAGAAATGCAACCCTCATCATGCCTTTCAACTGTCATAAATGTTTTCTTCTGCTTTGGGGAAGGAGGGTTTGGAGCAGTTTTTATTCATGAGATTTTACCAATCCCTGTGCAGTTTTCTATGTGTACATTCTATCAGGGAACACAGCACATGGGTGGTTTTTTTTAATTTCATGGAGATCAAACAAAGCCACATTTGAAACACTGTGTGAAGATGAAGGTTTTTCAAAATTAAAGAGCTGAATTAGGTGTGGGTCTTCATGTCACGTCATCCCTCTGAATGTTTTCATGTCAGCAGAAAAAACAAGAGCGAGGCTTTCTGACCTTGAAAGAAATGCCCGAGGGAAAGACTCCTTCATGCAATTTTTAATACTCTTCTTAGTGACTTTTTCCTTTTCAAACTGTAGCACGATATAGATTTGAACTAATGAATGTCACGCTCATATGGGGCAGTTCCAAAAATGAAAGACCTTGAGTGACTGAACGCTATTATTGCACTATACAAAGATGTTACCAACATCACCTACATTTCTGACTTTCAAGTGTCTTAGTATCTTATAGTTAGCTTGTCTGATGCATGAAAGACACACTCTAGATTTAGTTTCAAACCCATCACGTAAAACTTTAGTCAATAATAAAAAAAGAAAGTATGTAAAACGGAGCATTATATGCTGATTGTTTTTTTCATTATAATTTTCATTGGCCCTATCTCTTTATTTAAAGTAATATCAATAAAAGTTGTTTTCAGCATCAGTGTTCCTCCCTAATACTGGGGGAAAGTGGGATAATTTTCAGATCCCTTCAAAACTCATTTAATTTGCAGGTCTTTAGGAAACATAGATGAGATTGTCATTGTGGTACATCCTTGGGTGCTTTTTATACTTTAGCAAGACACTTCAGTCATACCACTTCTTTCATGGAGGGAGAAGACCTCCCATAGCAGATCCCATACCCTTCTTGAGGGAGGCAGCAGACACCAGTTCTTGCACCATGTGGATTTTGAAGGCCCTCCTCTGATGACACATTCGACTTAAGCATAACAATTTGATAGGATCAGGGGGGGATCTATTTATCACCAAGGCAGGTGTCAGGGCTGGAGCTGGATTCATACTGAAGTTAGTGATAAAATCTTCCCTGATTTTTGATAAGGCAGTTTTAGCCCTCTCTGCTTTGGGCAGGAGTGTGAGGAGGTAGGGTTCACCTCCTAGATGTAGCAGGCTCACTCTAAAAGGCAGCCCACTGGGACTGGGGAGTTAGTCCTGATTCTGCCACTGGCTTTCTGGGGCACTGAAATTGAGTTACAGTACTTATTTCTGTCTCAGTTTCTCCAGCAAAAGTGTCTCTCAGAGTTGAGATTCAGCTATGGTTGCTAATTCTCAGACTTACAACTTCCCCAACTCATGCTAAGTTTTTGTCTCCATTTCTGCTTTTCTTTCAAGCTGTTGCATTGGTTCTGTCTCTTTTTCAGTCTTATGTATTTCCCTGGCCATTTTTTGTCTTGAAATCACGCAGAACTTGTTTGTACTAAAAGTCATTTCCCTTCTCTATATCCCTTTCCCTGCTGTTTCTCAGGTTAGCAAAGCTTTTAATGATTTTCATTTGAGACTTGAAAAGGTGGAAGAATACATGTCCTGCCTGAAAGCTGCTGAAGTAAGTGGGTGGGGGGTTAACAGAAACGGAGAGCGTGGCGTTCTCAGGTCAACAGTGATTTTTGGTTCAGCAATGCAGAGGTACATACCAGCAGGGGGGAGGTGGGTAGGTATTTTGGTTAGCTGCAGTGTGATCCCTACATGCTTGTGCCAGCAGAGGCGTGAGCTTGCAGAGTGCAGTGAAGTGTCTCATCAGGTGCAGATGTTCCTGCAGCAGAGTTTCAGAGCTCCTCAGTCTGAGTTGGTTTCGGTTGTTTAACCTGCAGTTTTGCAGTGATGTGGAGAAATTACAAATGCACACATCTGCACTATAGAAGATCTGAGGAGGTTTGCCTGTTTCACACACATGCATATGACAAGGTACGGTAACAACAGCAACAACACAGATTTCATAGTCAAGAATCCTCTCTCACCTTGGGAGAAGAGATACTTAACCTACTTTAGCAAGTGAAAGCAGGTAGCATATCGGCTTTATTTAGGTGGCTTGTGCTGTCTGTGATCCTTCCATGCCAGGACCAATTCATCTGTGATCTTGTGTGGGGTATAACCTGACAAGTAATAATAGTATGATGTTGGATATGCATGGGCTTTTGGCTGACAGAGGGATAGTCCAAGGTGATGGAGCTTAGGAAAAAGCTGTACTCAGAGCCTCATGGCTAAACCCTTCTTGGAGATCCTGGTGGAGACTGGCCCGGGATCCATGGCTGGGGTCCACAGCCCGTGGCCACACAAGAGGTCCCTCCGGCCACACAAGAGGTCCCTCCAGCCACACGGTCTCCAGCTGCTGCAGCAGGAACCAGGGAAGCTGCTCTCTGGTTGAGCTGCTAGGAGATAATATTACTCCTTCCCCTTCTTAGTGCTGTTAGTCACCCAAAAAGGCTATTTTAATAAAATCCCTGTGCTGCAGGACTAGTGAACTCAGCTTATAGCGCAGGGCTGTTGTTGTCCAGGGGCCCTGAGCCTGTGCTTCCCAGACTGGTTTCTGCTGACCAGTTCTATGATGGAGAAATGAAAGGGCCTTGGATTTTTCTTGGCAGCACCTCACGTAGCGGCTAATGGGTGGTGCATTGTCAAACTGCAGCTACAGACCCATTTTCTTTGTGTGGCTGCCCAGCACAATGTCTCAGGGAGGTCTGGCAGGGTTGAAAAGTTTTCCACCAACTACGCCCTGAAGTTATTTGCAGTTGGAGCTAGAAAAGTGAATTAAAACAATCAATCAAGCCAACTATGTAAACCAGAGCTTTTTAGTGGCTGGCAAGGTCGTTTCGTGATGTGAGTCCTGGTGTCTCAGTACCCTTTTGTTTTCCCTTACTGTATGTAGCCTTTCTACATCCTCTTACCGCAGTCCCACATCAATAGCAGACCAGCTTGGAACAGACTGTAATTATTTAAGCAGAACTGGTACAAACAGTAGAGGTTGGGGCTAACAGAAGTGCTGGAAGGGGTGCTTGTTTCTGCTAGACAACACCACCAAGGACACATTCCTGTCCCTTGCTCTAATGGAAAGTTTGCAGGTATATTCTCGGTCCCCACTGACTGTGCTAGAGTTTGTGTTTTCACTGTAGTGCTCCCAGTGGCCAACAGTTTGGAGGGGTCTACCTACAGCCATAAAGTTTCTTTTGTTTTGTTGTTTTCCGACAACAAAGTTCTCTAAAGATAAGATAGAAATTACTGGGAGGAAAAAAAAGTGCAAAATCTAGTTTGTTATACCTTTCTTCCTTCTTCTATAGTTTTCCCCTGAAATAGCTCTAGCAAAACTTCATTCTTAGCCTGTGCAAGCTACTGTTTTGAGTAGAAAGTATTACCCAACAGAGAGGAAAAATTATCCAATAATCCAGTTTTAAAATAGACACAAAGAGTGGTTGTGCCTGGGTTATTTTAGACTGTATTTTTAAACACATTTTGCAATGGAAGAAGAAAATACAATCTATAATTCTATGAAGATTGTCTCCATCAGAACATTTCTCATTTATTTTAAATTTGCCAGGAAGAAATACAGCCTTTGTTTCCTTCATTAAATTGAAAGTCTGGGCTAGAAATAAATAATATTGTCAGAAGTGAAGAAAAATTCAGTGGTTAAAGGACTTTTCTATCAGGAAGAATGTTTTCCAACATACATAACAATATCTACATTTTGTATTTTAGTAAGAAAAGAAAACATTAGATACTCCCACATTAAAAGTTCCTATATTTGCAAATGTATTTTTGCAAATATATTTTCTTCACCAAATTGGCTATGCTAAGAATTTGTTTATCTCAGCTGTACTTTCTCATGCTTCCCCATTCCAGTCAAGATGCTCAAGAAGTCATGCTGCTAGTAATAAAATAACCTTGGCAGTCCTGAAAATTACAATACGTCATAAAATTTTACTTTTATAAGTTAAAAATACTCCTTCCATAGAGGAAGGTCAGCCTTTTATTTGTTCTGTGGAGAAGGTCATTAGCAGAGTTGTTCTAAGGGTAGAGAAAATCACTACTGAATGTATACTGTATTTTTTCCTGGGTGCAAATGATCATGCCCCAATTAGACATAGTTTATGCAAGCAGAAGGAAAGTCCAACATGTGGTTGTATAATCTGGGTACTTGATAAGTACCAAAGAAGCAAAAATAATAATGTGAGAAAATTGTTTGGATGGTTAAAGAAAAACAGTATTTTGCTCATTGGTAAAACCAAGTTCGGTAACAAAGTAGTTCTGATTTTAAGACGTGGTGTGAAAACTTCTGTGAGCAAATCAGTATTTAATAAGGGTGAAAAGGAAGCTGATGGAAGTAATTAGCTGGACATTAAGAAATGCAGCCAGTTGTTGAGGGAAGACAAAAACAGCAATTAAAAAAACCCTGCAACTAATGAGGTTAAGGAGTTGGCTGCCCTACCCAAATAACATTTATTTCTTAAAGCTTGGCACATCCAAAGATACCTATTATCAGTTCGCAGCAGTGATCAGCAAAGATATGATTTGTTCTTAGCCCAGAGTTAGTCAAGCTTTATATCCATGATGTTTTATATTCAGACCTGTCCGAGTCTCCCTATGAAGGTGCCTGCTTCTCTTCAGTGCTGGTGAAAGGAGCTCTCAGTGACAAGCTAGACAAATGACAGATAAACCTGAGATTAATTCTTCCCCTATGGCATTGCCAGGAGCAAGAATTCTTGGTCCATTATGAGTTTGGGCTAAAAGCCATGAGATTTTAGGGGAATATAATAATGATGCTCACCTTGGGTTCAATGGTTTCTTTTGCTTTGCTCACACGGTCCATATTTCTTCCACATGCAGAAAGGATACAAACATCCTTTATAGTAACAAGAAATAAAAGCAAGGTTTCTCCATTCCATATTTGGAGCTGCAACTTGAGGCTTTATGCAAAAATCTCTGCCATCACATGGCCCCTGATTAAATTGCAATGCAACCATAACTCTTCTCCATTCACCCACAGTGAGTGTGTCCTAAGGGTGCCCGAGGTACAGATAAAGTTTGCCTCTATTAACTACCCTGGTGTGACAAGGAAGAACAGCGTTTGACATATTGAAGATGGAGTGGCTCAGGAGTAGGATGAAGTCTTCTGTGCAAAAGGTGACACCATGGGCTGGTGTCCAGCTGCCAGTGACGGTATTAGGGCACTGGGACACTGCCTGTATCACCTGCTGAGCTGAGCAACAGTGCTAGCTGAGCCCTGCTCCAGTACTCAGAGGTGTAGCAGGGAAGTCTGTGCCATCATGAAGAAGGGCCTGCTCCTTCCCCTTCTCTAAAACTGGATAGAACATCAAAGACAGGTATATAGGGAGACAATCAGCTTTCCTCATGGCCATTGTTAGGAAGGTGAGTGATCAGGTCAGTGGAGACTGGAGAATGCTCCCCCCAAAGCTGGGTGAGCTGGCTGCTCAGATGAATCACTCCTTAGGCCATGCAGGCTACTACATTGGCTAGGAGTGGGTTGCAGTGTCTTAATCAATAGGTATCTTTCACCACTTCAGAAGTCCTAGCTGGTCCCAGGCAGTCTCGAAGAACACAGGTCTTTGCAGACATTGTGGCATACCCAGCAGTCCTCTGCAGACTCACTGACATCCCTCAAATGGCACTCAGCAACTCTGATTAGAGAACCAAGATGATCTCTAAACTTCCACGGACTGTGATGAGAGTTTATACACTCAGCATAAATGTAGACATCTAAAACTTAGGCTTCTTAATCTGAAATTGAATCATAACGGAACTTTTACCAGTATCATTCAGTGATGGGTACAGTGTGTCTGCTGTGTTTAAATGAAAAATGAAATGTGCTGTATTTGACAGGCTAGCTAAGTGACTTTCCAGACAAATCTTTCTCCTCTCTGAGCAGGCAATCCTTTTAACCAGCCTCCTTCCAGTCCCAGCTGCTAGATGCTTTTCGGATGCAAGGAAAATCTTTCTAGTGTGCTCTGAACATGCAGGGAAGTACGAACTCCAGCCACCTTGCTTACCCCAGCAGATGTTAGGGGACTTGCAGGTGCAGTAGCTCTGTCCTGCTATGCCTTCACCTCCCCCTTGCCTTGGTCAATACCTCACAGCTTGACACAAGGGGCGAATGGACACCATGGGGCAAATACAACATGTGGGGGCAGCAAAGAAGTTACTTTATGTATGAGCCATCATCCGAAATCCCTGATTTCCTCAGTTGCCTTGAGGCAACAAATCATGTTTTTTTCCCCAAACTAGCTGTAGCTCAGATGCTTTATTAGGCTTCAGAAATGCTCTTAGCTTCCTAGAAAATGACTTTGTGGGATCAGTGCTGCCATTAAAGCACCTGTGAGAGGACCCCTTACCCCAGGTGACTTTTTGGGTTCTCCCTGCTGTCCCAGCCTTTCTCTGTTTTTTTTTTTCTGGCCCCTTGCTGTACGCTGGCCTTTGACTCACTCAGATGCTGCAAAATGCCTGGTGTCTCTTTTCACTTAGCTGCTGTGGACAAGCATGTGCGTCTGGATGTGCACGCAGGAGGGAGAAATGACTTGTAAAATTCACCAACCTTCAACATCGTATTACTGCATGTAGAGGAACACCCCAAACCATCTATTTCTAGGTTTCTGCCTTGATTCCTGGAGTTTCGATTTAATCTTAAAATATTTAATCATTTCCTTGGCAAATGACACTGAAATTGGACAGATGGTTTAAACTTAGCTCTCTTCCCTGGGGAAAAGCTGCTCAGTTAAAACAACTGTAGCTCTCACTCATACAATTTATCCTTATCAGCCCATCCCAATTAATCCTCTAAATGCAAAGTTACATAACTCAGGATCCTCTCTCCTTCGTTTACTTTCCCACCTTGTCATTATTTCCTCCCATGTTTGCTTACCTGCACGGCGTTGTTGGGAGTCGGGAGGAAGCTGCTGCATGGGGAGAGCTGTGTGAAATTTCCAAGTCACATCTGTTAGAGCAAACGGGAGGGACATGCCTAAGCCATTGCATTCAGTCACTCATGCTTTTACTCTCTGATGTTGTTTTTCTCCATGGACAAATGATCTTTGCAAAGCTTTAAAGCAGCAGAATTAAATTTCTATTATGCTGTTTTCTGTATTGCTACATAATCCCTTTCTGCCACTGGTGCTGGAATTACTTGGCTTACACAGTACTCGTTGCTTGGGAAAATGTGTTTGAGTGTGTGTGCTGGTGTGTGCAGTTTGTTTAGCTGCAGAAAGGAGAGAATTAGAGCTGGGCTTAAAAAGGCTGGCGTAAATGGCTGTAATAAATCCAGCTGGAGACTGGGAGATCTAACACTGTTAATCTCACCTCTGTAATACTGCCTGCACTGTTTCACTCCACCACAGTGTTAAGAACAGTAATTTGGATTTAATAGGCCTGGATGCAATTCAGGCAGTGAGTGAGGGAGAAGGTACGCCTTGAGGAGCACTGGCCCATGTTCCATGGCTGTTGCACCACGCAGGGGTGATGACCAGGTCTGGGAGCAGGCACATCCATGCTGGGTCCCCCGTCTCACTGCTGCCTGTTGTCTTGGCTGTTATGTTGGGCTTGACAGCTAACTGGCAGTGGCTTGGGCTGTTATGGGCCTTATTTGGCCTTCATGAGCCCCACGGCCATCCAACAGTGTCAAGGCGGGTCTCCAGAGCTTGTGGGCAGGCTCAGACTTTACACAGTGAGAGCATCACCTGGGGCTCCTATGGAGGAGAATGGGGTCCAGGGAAGAGCAAAATTCATGGTTACGATGGATTTGTTCAATCTACCTTCAGATTGTAATGGAGGAGACTGACCCAAAATGGCATCTTTGGCCACTCTGATTCTGCTCAAAACGTTGCAGGCTAAGTACCACGGTTTTCTGTTACTGGTCCAGAGCTGATATATAAGGCAATAAAACCTTAAATATGAAGGACTTTGAAGCTAATCCTGCTTTGAGGGGGAAGTTGGACTGGGAAGCTCTAGGAGTCCTTTCCAGCTTGAATTTTTCCATGATTCCGCAGGCAATGACTATTAAGTGCAATTATCTCTTTAATATTTGTATGAATGTGAACAATCATTGGGAAATGCCAAACAAATTCCACTGGATTTTTCTTCTAAATAAATGAATAGAATAAGACAATCTTCTTTACGTATTTATTTAAACACCTTCCTAGAGCACTGTTGTTCTATTTTGTTTCATTGTTTTGTTTTGTTTTGTTTTTCACTGCCGACTGTACTGAATGTTTGCGGTATGGAGAGGGGAAAACCTCACATCTTTAAAAGATCTGGAATTTTCTCTGGATTCCACAGTAATTAAAGTAAGGGTTTGTTAATTTCCTGAAGTAGATCTTTTTTTCTTTTTCTTTCTTTCTTTCTTTCTTTCTTTCTTTCTTTCTTTCTTTCTTTCTTTCTTTTTTCCTGCAGCACTATTTCATTTAATGTCAGTTGAGAATATGTTTGAATGGGGAGCCATAAAAGCAGAGTATTCTGTTTGAAACTGAAGATATTTGTGGGGAGCCACCGAAAATCAGCGATGTGTAGAGCTCTTTTGCTTGGTTTCTGTATCAAAAAGAAAAACTTACCTGATAATCTTGCAGGTTAGAAATAGAAGCAATTTATTGTTAGGGCAGGGTTGTTTCACTACTCTTTGTTTTTCCAGTGCCACATCCAAGGCAGTAATTAAATATGGAATGTAATGGGGCACTGCTTACCTGGGGAATTATTCCACTGCTTCATTCTCCTGGAATTCTTCTGGGTATTTAGGGAAATTTCAGGACCTCTTATTTCCTTCTTCTTATTTCCAGATTTGTTTCCATGTATCACATACTAAATCATTAATATCCCTAAATTGCATATACTTCAAGAAAAATCAAAACAAAAGCAAATCTTCATGGCCTTTTTCTGTAAGCCTTCTTCTGTAGGCTTTTCCAGGATTTCTGTTGTTTGGGAAGATCTAATCACTGATCCTCCATAAATCCAAGTAGTTACAACTGTGCATACAGTACTTCTTTCTAGGAAAAAGGCTGATGCTATTATGTTTAGGTAGTATGTTAGCAGGAAAAGTACCTTTACCATTTAAAAAGGGGAATTCTGAAAATATGAATTGAACTATTGATCTTATTTTTATCATTCTTGTACATTCTTCTCCTCTTTTGGCAAAAAACATTTAGATGTAGATGTTCTCTTCTGCAGTTCCTGTTGCAAGGCTGAATCAAACACTTTTTGTGTCTCTGTTTCCCCAGCTATCGAAAAAATATACTTGGACTATGAAACAATTTTAGGAAACTAATTTTGTTTAGATTCACTGAGGGCCCTGGGGTGCCAGAGGCAATGGGTTGTGAAGGTGTAAAGCCTTCTTGTTGCTATCGGAACAACCAACTTACCGATATTTGTAAATAAATGGATGGAAATGCAAACTCACATAAGACCATGATTGTTTTATTCTAAGCAGCCAACTCTGAATGCCCCTAATTTGTGGAAATTAATTATGAAACACAACCATATGTTCCTGTAACTACAAGAAAATAGATGGAAGCTGAGGAGACTGGCTGCATCCCGTACATGAATAAATCTCCTCATCAAAGATGCCAGCCATAATCTCTCTTCAGGGGAATTCAAGCCAGCCACATACTTACAGGCTCCCTCTATGGCATCCCACCATACTGCTATGCATTAGGGTACCATGAAACTAAACCTTCTGGAGAAGTATTTGCAATATTAAGCTGCTGAGACTTTAGGTCAGAAGTGGAGGAGCAAAGGCTGTTTTTTTGGTGGTGGCTGAAGCACTGTCTGCCTTTTAACAATAACGATTAGCTCTCATGCCCAAGTTGCCTCTAAAACCTGGGGAGCAGCTAGGATTACGCCCAAGCTGTTTTTCCTTGTCTCTGCTCTCAGGCAGCAGGAGAGAGTAGGAGAGAGCCATGCAGATAGTGGTGAAGCTTCAAATCAGTCCGGAGGTGCTCAAGCTGAGCAGAAGCAGTTCAGCGCCTGATCAGTGTGGAGATGGCCTCATGGAGAGCAGGGGCTGGCAGCTGCTCAAGCCATTGCTGCTAGGGGATCCTGGAATTTATTACTCATCTTTAGGTTTTCCGCAGTCAACATCAATAAAGAAATGTACACATATGACTCAGATACTGTATTCCAGAATTAATTGATTAGCTTGTGTGGAGTTACTACTGTTCCCCACTGATGAAGGTGGAACAGAGCTCCATAAGGGTCTTGGTGAAGATTACATAGAGGGATACCGTTTAGGAGCAATCTAAAATTCTGCCACAGTGTGGAAGCTATTTTTTTTTGACTGACTGTGCTGGGAGAGCAGGAAGAATATGATCTTCAAAGTCCAAGACAACAAGAAAGCCTAATGACTAATCCTGACCTGACAAGTGGTGTGTGTGAAACTCTTTCAGGCTTTTGTTTGATTTCTGGGAGACAATCCCTGGTTATTGAACTTATGTCATCATCCTGCTCTCCCTAGGACGCTGCTGCCACTCTTCATTGTTTGGTGCTTTCAGTCAAGTGACTGGCAGGACAAAAGGATAGGAAAAAACCTGAAGCTGCATCACTCATGACAGGCTCAGTATTACAATATCCTCTTCAGGACTGTCATCATCCTGCAAGGAGCCTTTGTTATTAGAGATGATTTGCCGTGACACTATGTGATTTAAAAATTATTGCACAGGCTCTGACATTGCTTTGCACATCTTCTGTGTGGCTGTGTGTCCATCAAAGAGGCAGTTCAATAAATGAATGTGCAGAGGAACACAAAAACATATACAAGTCTTACACCCAATAATTTTATTTAAAAAACTGTGCATGAAGCTCACCTCCCTTCTTACCATTTTTTCCTGCTGGAGGGTCTGTTGCCTTTAAATGTATCCTAGCCACTATAATGTGCACTTTACTTGTTAGACTAATGGTTAAATATTTATTCTCTGTTTTTAAGACTTTGACTATAACCGATTGCTGTCAGCCATCTTACATCCCCAACAAATATTCCAAACTGATGCAAAACTAAGTATGTCTAAAAAGCACAGACTTGAGGCCCCACATTAAGTCTGACAAGTGTCATAGAAAATGTGGTGGGCCCAAGAAATCCTGCAGCCCTAATGTGCTTGACTAATAAAGCTTCGGCCGAAGAAATACTCGGTGCAAACACCAAAACGCAGCAGCCGATTGTTTTCGGTTTTTGTCAGGGCTGCCTGCAAACTTCATGACAATCAGATTTTCCCTTTTTCATCCTGCAGGTCTCCAGGTGAACCCTGTGATGACCTTTGGCATTTTGTATCCTGGGAGCAAGGCGTTTCCTGTGGTGTGTCAATAGCAATTTGGTTTTCTCCGACACCAAATAGATAAATTCAGCTGACAAGTCCAATACCTGTGACTTACATGTGTGACAAATGCGAGCTGACTTTAACAGTTATTCAAGTAATCTGTCAAGATATTGAAGTTCTTGGGTCAGTTTGAAAATGAGAGGAAAAGCCATTAATATCTATTTATGCAAAACTAGCTCTGGCAAAATAGCGTATCTTGAAATGGGGTAGAGAGAGGTATATGTTTGATGTGTTTGGAAATAGTTTGTGATGACTAGAGCAAAGTGAGTATTGAATGCATAGCCCATGTTTTGTTGGCTTGGTTTTTTTTTGTTTTATAAATTTTATATACAATGTCTTTTATTTCTATAAGCATCACGCGAAATTCATAAGCCCAGAGAAAGCCCTACTCAGATTTGCCAGCAGCCAGTTTTGACTTTTGTATTCAAAGCCATTATTGAAATTCTCCAGTTACAAGAATGATGGAATTAGAGGTTGGGTGTGGTGTTACGTGCCCCCATCAGCTTAACTGCAGCCCACTGAAATGGGAAGTATTGTGAGGCATCCCAGCATTGTGAAATTTGTCTCTGTCCTTAACTGGTGTGAAAAGTTGGAATTTGGAATATTTTGTGGAACAGAAAAGCTGAAATATTTCTGGTGGGAAACATCAGACAGATTTCTTGAAATGTAGCATTTCAGTGGTGCCAAGCTGTGTCAGGCAATTTCATCTAGTAAAGGTGAGAAATATATTCCACCTTGTCCTGTCCTGTCCTGCTGTGTTCTATTGTCAGTGCAATGCGAAGAGAAAAGAGCAGCTGGAGACAATGAATTTTGATTTTAAACTATTCAGAAACTTTTTCCTTGGAAAATATCAAACAGGCGTTCTTCCTGGGAAACAGTACATCTCCTTGTGGCAGTCTTTTCAGCCAACACAGCTACAGTGGGGAAGGTGGTCAGTTTTGTACTGAGAACTAGATTTTAGAGTTATGCACAGAGCAAATAGGACCTGTTGGCATTCTAGTATGTGCTTCAGTGCCTGACTTGGATGCTTAAAGGGAGTTAATCTCAACATGATATTGGAAAATCCTACCAGCTCCCACCCTACACCTTTGGGAGACAACCATGAAAAGCGTGAGAACAGAGTTGTTGCAATTGACACAGACTACCCCTGGCAAAGCACTCCCAGGGTGTTCCTGGCTTTGGAGGTGGATCCTCCATTTGTTCTCCTGCTTTGGTTGTTTTTGACTAAATATCTGAAAGATCTTAAGTGGATTTGTCTCCAGCTGTTTTCTTTGAGTGTGTAGGTATGGATGAGCATTGGCCTGTGGAATTTACAGTGAGACTTATGCAAATGTTTTAATTGTAACATTCATTATGTGGAATTTGGAATGCTGTCTTTATAATGAATTGCATTCAAAAGGAATAATTAGTATTCCGATGGGGTGCTGGTTTTGTGTGTGCTTATCTGCCATGCAACATACTGCTAGCACTGCTAACAAAGCACAACATTTACATCTGTCCAAGATATTAATCATTCTTCAGTAAGAGAAAATACCTCATTTTAATCACTTTGCCATTCTACACATCCCATTAATTAGCTTTTGTTAAGCACCAAGAGCAGGTTTGTTGCTGTGCAGTACAGAGCTTGCAGACTGGGTGTGGATACCTACTGAGGCAAAGGCCATTCTAGGAGTGCTGGCCACCCAAAAGCAGGCTGGCTATGGAGCCTAGGGAGGTGAATTAAAGCTTCACTCTATAGACAAGACAAGGACAAAGAGGGGCTTTCGTAGACTTGGTCAGTTCTAGTTAGCTGAACATTTAAATGTGATTGAGTTAGGGAACCTCTTAATGGGATAATAGGGCACCTGGGATTTCTGACGTGTTTTTTTTGGGGAAGGAGCAGAAATAATCCTATTCTCACTCATAATGTGATATTTATCAAGTATTTGTGTCTCATGCAGGCTCCGCATGCCCTAAGCCCATGTGCTTTGGGAGAGGTGTTGTGGTTTAAACCCAGCTGTCAACAAAGCACCACACAGACACTCGCTCACTGCTCCCTCTCCCCAGTGGATGAGGAGAATTGGAAAGAAAGGTAAAACCTGTGGGTTGAGATAAGAACAGTTCAATAATTGAAGTAAAGTCTATTATTATTATTAAAGGAAAAAGAAAGAGAGGAATAAACCCCAAGACAAACGAGTGATGCACAGCACAATTGCTCACCACCCGCTGACTGATACCCAGCCCACCCTGAGCAGGGATCAGTCCCTTCTAGCTAACTCCCCCCAGTTTATATACTGGGCATGACGTGCTGTGGTATGGAATACCCCTTTGGCCAGTTTGGGTCAGGTGTCCTGTCTCTGCTCCCTCCTGCCGCCTTGTGCCCCTCCTCACTGGCAGAGCATGAGACCAAAATGTCTTTGATCAGGGTAAGTGCTACTGAGCAACAACTGAACCATCAGTGTGTTATCAGCATTGTTACGAGACTAAATTAAAAAAACACAGCACTGCACCAGCTACTAGGAGGAAAATTAACTCTATCCCAGCTGAAACTGGGACATAAATGGAAAGCACAGGAGCTGGGTGACTGCAATCCTTGCTCTTGTTGAGTCCAGTGCAGCTTTCTTCTTCCTGAGGGGTTTACAGTGCAGAAGCAGGATGGAACACTTATTAGCAACAGGCATTGGGAAAATAATTGGATTTAATTAATTTGAACTGTATATAACCACTGTTTATCAATCTTCCTGAACACCCAGATGCTGGTGATGATAAGGGAAAAACATTTTGGCTATAAATGGGATTAGCTAAGCAAATGTGATAATTTAAATATAAGGGAAAACCTGATCAGAAGGAGAGATTGCAGTGTCTTGCAGGTTGCTTGGCTGTCATGCTATCACTATGTTTTAATCTCAAATTCAGAAGTAATAAGAGGGATAATTTTTCTGAACTGAGGGTGAAGGTCTATTTTTTATTCTTTCAAGAGCTGTTTGCTCGGTGGGGGATGGACTCCATCGACAGCTGATTTGAAAACTGATCAAAAGAGCGGTGAACCCTCTCACCTTCCCTGGCTTTTTGGCAACCCTCCAGCTGAGCGAGGTGGCAGGATCATAGGGCTGAGATGGAGAGGTGCTGGTGACACTGCAGTGATGCTGCCCAGCTGCTGACCTGGACACAGACAGGCTTGTTTAGTCCACATGCAGCTGTTGGATGTGTGCCCCCCACCTCAGGGATGGGCTTGAGGCACTGCTGGAATAGGGTCGTCTCTGGAGGGATCAGCCAGAAAGCAATGCACGGTGCAGTGTAGCCTTTAGTTTTTAACCTGAGCTCCTGAATTAACAAGCTGGTGGGTTGGTATGCTCCCTGCACTAGCACCATGTGCCTTTGCTGCATGGGCTGGCTTGAGAAGGAGGATATTAATATTAATATTAATGCAGCATTTATTTCTCTTGTGTTCCTGACATTCAAAAAAGTGAATGCATAATATACAGAGGTCAAGGTAGGCCAGCCCTGCCATTTCAATGAGATCAGGAGATGAAGACAGAGTATCTCTCTTCTGTGAGTTCAACATTTCCATAACGGTAGTTCTGACTTAACCTTTTTATCACTCTGGGTGATTTCTAGTCTTTGCTTTATATATCTATACACACACACACACGTACACACACGCACATATATATACATCTGTATATATACCGCTACCGGTCAAAACAGTATCTTGTTTGACTTGCATTTCTACACTCGCACATAGAGGAATACATCTTTCTTTTAGCTAATTGATCAAGGAGCAATCACTAACAAACCCCTAAACCTGGCTGAAAGATCCTAAACTGATAAATCTCTTTTCTCCAGAGATATCAGGTATAATCCTGGCCAAACAATTCCCCACACATTTGGGTTCCCAATGATCCATTTATAGCTTATCAATTAATTTTCATATTTCCGCTCTGTGGAGATGTGGAATTCATTTCCTGCTGGAGAGGTTACTGGAATGATAATGCACAGGTGGTTTGAGACATAGCATAAATATATTATGCTTTGGTACGTCTCATTTATTATGTAAATGCGCATATGCTCCATGCAGATGAAACAGCCTGATACTGCAGCAGGGCTGTGCACTGGCTGGCAGTCATTTATGAGATTCTTCAATAATGCAAGTCAAGCAGTGACCACAGAAGTTGTGGCTTCAAAGAGGGTGCCCTCCCCACAGAGCTGGGAGTGTAGGAGGCTGTTCTCATCATTTTGTTTTGATGGCATTTACTGGTGCTTGCAAGTAGTGAATGAAACTCAAGACCTCCATCATTGTGAGGGCTGTAATGGCATTGTATGCCTGCTGTCCTTGAAAAGGCTCTTTATTCCCTGATTTTTCTGTAGCAGCCCTCATCTGCTAACCTTGGAGGAGTAAGGGAACATTCAGGCACTACAGTTCAGTGCCCAGATTAGTGTGGGAGCATCTGAATAGCTATCTGCTCACTAATCGTGGGACCTTTAAGGTGTTTTCATTGAAGAGGTGGTCTCTCTCCATTTCTCTTGGCTGTATTTTGGGAGAGTTGTTCTCACTGTTCTGAGAATTTAACCCAAAGAGGTCCTAGCTCTGTCCAGAAGGCTTTGGAGAACAAGTGTGTGTTATTTGTCCTGAGATCATTGCTTCAGAGGGGCTGTGTTTGCTGGTCCCTGTATTCTGCAGCTGTGATATCATGAAAGAATCACTGCCGTTTCTAAGGGAGGGCAGAGGACTTGATCATGATTTTACAAGCACGATGCATCAAAAAAAGCAGTGGGGAAAAAAAGGGAAGCACGAAAACATTTTTGTGCTGTGCTCCATGCACTTCATGATATTGTGTCTGGGAAGGATGAGGGAACTGGCCTGTCGCCCTGTTCTGGGGTGGTGGCTGCTTGCCATGCAGGCTGTATGGTGTTAGTTGGTCCTGAGTGATGCTCAGGTCCCACAGGAGCCCTGGCTTTTGGTTCCTGCTCTGGATGCCGATATCAGGCCATCAGGGGATTTGATCTGTAATGACCACCACAACAGCTGATTTCCTATAACCAGATACCTCTGTGAGAGTTACTCTTTGCACAGGGTTCGGCAGCCCTGCCAGTGGACTTTGCAGCTTGAAACGTCCCTCCAGTTTTGTCTTTTCTTTCCACAGCCCTCTGTTTTGCATTCAGCTATGCTCAACAAAAACAGCTGAGACAAATCTGCCACTGCTGCTCACTTCACAACAATTTGCAAAACAGATCTGAGCCTGAACAGTTGTTGCACAAATTGGGACTCAATGCTCAAATGAAAACTAGAAGACAAACAAACAAAACGCAGCACATTGTTGCATTACTTGCCTCTCCTGGAGGCAGGCTCGAGAAGGGATGTTTGCTCTTCCTCTCCTCAGAAGGGCATGTACATTGCCAGCTGCTTTTCCTTTTGACAGGGCAGCAAAGCCCGGGAGAGACTCGTTCTGCCATCAGATGAGCGGGAGCGCTTCCCATTGCCGTCATGAGTGGCAGAGTGCACCATACGAGGGCAGAGTTTGGCATCATTATAATGAACTCCTGGAACTTTTTCCTCTGCTTGCATTTGACAAGATGTTAAGAGATTAAGCTCTGTACATGCCTAAAGCTTTGAGTGGTTCCATAAATAAATAAATATCCCTCTGCAAAAGAAAATACCCCCCAGAGACAGCAGATAATGCTCTGAATATGTGCAAGAAGGGGAGGAAGAGGCCATGTGAAGTGCAGGTGGGGGATTGTTATTACAATGGCCTTATCTCCCCTATACTAAAACCAAAAAAGTTTCCAGTGAGCTTCGCCTCTCTTGCATGCCATGGAAACAGTAGTAACTGCCAGAACAAACACTATGCATCCTAATGACCATTCTGTTGAAATATCACTATAAAAAATTCAGCACCTGTGAGCAGTTTATGAAGTCCTGGTACAGTTTGACCTAAAAATTCAAATTAGACTAGTTTTCTGCCTATTGACTTTGACTGAAAGTCTGACTCACAGCTGTTGGTTTGGGAACTAGGTGATTTTCAGCTCTTTTAGTTAATGACCAAACTCCAAAATAGTCAAATGGCTGAGTCAAGTGACTCAAGCCATGAGCTCCCTTGGACAGCCTTGATCTTGGTAAGGAAAAAATCTTAGCTGTTCTACAGCCTGATTCAGCCAGAATTTCTCTGGAGGATACTCCCAAGAAGTGTCAATCACAGCTTAAATCCAGCTTCCATCCTGTAGCACCCTGCAGCTTTTTTCCACTGTCTATCCCTTGTTCATTTAACCCTTATGGTTAGATGATGGAAACAAGAATTAAGTGGTGCAGGAGGGAGAGGGAACATACTGGTTTCTAGGTAATCATACCCAAACCCAGTAACACGGCTGCATGTTACAACAGCCTTTGTGGTCCCCTATCTACAGGCAGAAACAACAGGTGATGCAGAGCAATGAAAAGGGCTGAAAGCTGTAATGCCAGGTGAGTCTGTACTGAAAAAGCCTGGCCTGGAAGAAGTGGCAGTAACTGGTACGTTAGTGTGTGAACCTGAAGCAGGATCTATTCCCAGCTTTGTACGGAGCAGGTGTCAGCCCCTCTCTGTGCCTCAGCTTCCCAGTGTGGACAATGCTTGCTGAGATGGCTGATCAGCTCATATAGCTCTTCACTTAACTACTGTAATACCTGCATTTGATCAGCTTCTCCTCTGTGAAGCACACTGCTTAACTAAAACTGCTATTTCACTTGGGCACTCATATTGGGATCTGGAAGTTTGCTGGGCTAGTATAAAAACTGTTCTTCAAGTCCCCATGGATTAAACTGTACTGAAACAACAAGTAGAAATAATAAAAAAGAAATTCTCTTACTGCTTTAGTTCATCTGTGCCCTGCTCTTCTTGGGCTTGCCTGAAAGCACTAGAAGTCAGGAGGGAAACTTTCTTGTGATCCTGTTGTGGAGGTTTGTAAAGGCAGAAGGTTTACTTGGGCTGGTATATGGAAAGGCTACCATTTCCACTTCAGTTTTAGAATCATAGAATCAGGAAAAGACCCTTAAGATCATCTGTAAACCTAACACTGCCAATTCAAGCAATAAACCATGTCCCTAATTGCCATATCTATGTGTATTTTATATAAAAGCAATGGGAAGAGCATCTGAATATGGATTCTCAGTGAGTTTGTGCATTTTGAAAATGCCTGTGTTGGGAAAGGAGTGTGTACAAATGCAATTTTCAAATGAAAACTAGAATTATTCATGAGTTTATAATAATCGCTCATGCTTCTCATCGAGAGCTACTGCTTCTCTGGTGGCCTTCTTTCATCCATCTGCAGACAGCAGTTGTAGCAGAAAGTGCTATTACTGTGTGCTAGCTTTCTATTAATAATGCATATATTAAAAGTGCTTTTTCTAAGGTCTGCGTGCTTTTTCAATAAAGTAGAAAAGTGATTACAAACATAATCTATGCCTGCTTTTGTAGATCTTTGCTCTTCATCCTGTGGCAGAGAATTGCCCATGCTTCCCATGCCTCTCCCTGCCCCCAGAGCCTGATGGATGTGGGGAGGATGGGTGCCTTCTTGGCTGCTACCAGCCTCAAAGGGTCACTCCACATTTGTGTTGGACAGGGGGGAGTGTCAGAAGGAACTGATGGGATTTCAGTATTTTGACTGTACACAGCACAGAAGAAATGTTATGGAGCCAACAGACTAGCCTTCCAATAGGCTCTGCTGCTGCCAGGAGGTTGTTGGTCTTGAAGAAGTCAATAGTAAAACAATCAATACGCTGTAGTCATTGCTGGTTGTCACACTGGTGTCCATGTATTTTTTTGCTAATTTCAGAATATCCCTGCAGTGCAGAATCTCTCTGTTATCAGATTAGATTTTATGATACAGTTGGTTTGGAAAAAAGATTTTGTTGCTACAGAAAATTGCAACTTTGGGGAGAAATAGTAAGCTCTGAAATATTTCAAATCAAAGTGGTACATTTCCACAACTAACAAGCCAGGGTGTTAAACTTCAGTCCCTGTGTAAGGAATAGGATAGACACCATTTTCTGAAAAGGCAGCCCTCTCTCTTCCTTTCTTTGGGAGATGTGCAGGGTATCAGGATTTTTTTTACATTCATATTTTAACTTCCATTTGGCACAGCAGTGCCACCACGGTGGTTAGGAGAGGTTCCTGAAGACTGGAAGAGAGCAAATGCCACTCACCTTCAAGAAAGACAAGAAGAAAAGCTTAGGGAGCTATAGTCAGCCTCACCTCAGTGCTTGCAAAGGTGAAGGAGAAAATGGTCCTGGAAACCATTCCCAAACACATGAAGGACAAGACGGTTATATGGAATACTCAGCCTGAGTTTACAAAGGGGATATCATGCATGGTCAACCCGACAGCCTTTTGTGATGACTAGCCTGGTGGACGAGGAGAAAGCAGTAGATACTTTTAAACTTGACTTTAGAAGGCTTTTGACAGTATCTCCTGTAACATCCTCATACACAGGCTGGCAAAATGCATATTAAGTAAAAGTGGGCAGTGAGGTAGATGACAGAAAACTGGCTGAAAGGTCGTGCCCAGGGAGTAGCGGACAGCTGCACAAAATTCAGTTGGAGGCCGGTTGCTAGCAGTGGACCCAGGGCTCGATACTGGGCAAGTACTACTTAACATCTTTATTAGCGACCTGGCAGGCAGGATGGAGTTCCATTCTCAGCAACTTTGCAGATAATACAAAACTAGGTGGTTACACCAGGTTGTTGTGGTGCCATACAGAGGGACCTCAATAGGCTGAAGAACTGTGTTGAGAGGAACCTTGTGAAGTTCAACAAGGGGAAATGCCAAGTCTTGCACCTGGGGAGGAACAAGCCCATCCATCAGTACATGCTGGGGGCTGACCAACGGGAAACCAGTTCTGCAGAGAAGGACCTGGTCAACTAGAAGCTGACCATGACACATCAGTACAACATTGTGGCAATGGCCAATAGCCTCCTGGGCTGCACTGGGAGAAGTGTTACCAGCAGGTTGAGGGAGGGGACCCTTCCTCTCTGCTCAGCTCTGGTACCCATCAAGAGTTCTGGGTCCACTTCTGGGCTTTCCAGTACAAAACCAACATGGATATACTGGAGCAAATCCAGAACAGGGCCATTAAGATGGTGAAGAGACTGAGCACCTCTTTTATGAGGAAAGGCAGAGAAAGCTGAGACTGTTCAGCCTGGAGAAGGCTCAAGGGAGGCATAAATACCTGATGGGAAGGAGAGAAGAAGAAGGAGCTAGACTTTTCTCAGTAGTTCCCACTGACAAGACAAGAGGCACTGGGCACAAATTAAAATGAAGGAAAATTTAATCTGAACATGTGAAAGCTCTTCTTTCCTGTGAGTGTGGTCAAACTATTGGCACAAGGCCACCCAGAGATCTCCATCCATGGAGGTACCCAAACCCCAACAGGACACAGTACTGGGAAACCTGTTCTAGCTGGCCCTGTGTGAGCTGGGGAGTTTGACTGGATGATCTCAAGGGGTCCCCGTCAACCTCAGCTGTTCCGTGGTTCTGTAATATTTTAGTTGTGAACATTTGCTTGCATCTGATAAATAAAAAAATGCTTTCAGGGAAGTGATTACTTTAAGTGCAAAACTTGAAATAGAAAGAAGGAAGAAACCCTTAAAGTAGCCCCAATATACTGGTCCAATATTCACCATTGGTAAGACCTGCCAGTTTTTAATGTTTTTTGAATTGTTACCTGGCAGAGAGCAGAGTCTTTCATCTGAAAGCAGGGACTTTCAAAGGGGTTTTCTGTGCTCTTTACACTATGATAAATGGAAGCCTGACATACCTCCACATAGCAGAAAATGTGCTAGTCCCCAGATAAAATGTCCATCTTGGTTATTTTCTGAAGGCAGCGCAGGGCAGATATGTATATGCAAAGCTTAAGAGGCAAAGGCATTTTTCTGGTTATTTGTCAAGCACCACCTTGTTTCTAACACATTATAAATGAATAAACCTGTCATTGAGCTGAGATAAATGGCTTGAAGTTCCTGGGAACTTATTACTGTCAACCCTTGCTTCGCAGATCTGACCTGCCCTTACTGAAGTTCTCTTGTTCATCTGCAGCATGCAGTGCTCAAGTCCCTCCTGGATGGCTCCTCTGTGTACTGCAGCACTAAGCTCTGTCAGATGCCACATTTTTTCTCTCGATCTAGCTTGCTAACGAGGGATGTATAGCTATATAAACACTGTTGTTAATTTACAGATTGTCTTACAATTTCAACCTATACCAGAGGTGGTCTTTTCATTCCACCCCCCCTCTTACTGCAGTCTATGTTGATAATATGCTTTGGATCATCATCTGTCGCATCTTTTATTTCTCAGTATCAGTTGTTCCATCACCCAGGCTGGGAGGCACTGAAGCAGTTGTTCTTTCTTTGCTTGTTTTTTTTCCCCTGCAGTTATTTACATAGCCATTCAAAAGGTATAAGGATTATGCACTAACTATAGTGACAACCAAGGCACTAATTCTTAAGCCCTGCTTTTCCTAGAGAAATTATTGGAGGAACATTGGCACTCTCCTGTTGTTTCCATTGAAATCTAGGGTGTGATGTGTAGGCATGACAACCCTTGTGTTTACTAGCTTGCAGAAGAAAAGTCTCACATTTTCAGTTCGGTGGGACTGACTCGTGTATCTACAAAAGCCCTGTACTGGCCAGAGTGGAGCAGCAGAAACAATGCAAGTCAATGGAGATTAAGAGCAGGATATTTGGAAGTGCCCAAGTAATGCTTGGAAGACGAAACATGGTTCAGCATTCAACTCTCATTATCACTCAGCCTCAGATGTTTAGATCACCTTTAGGCTCTGAAGGAAGGGATGTGTTGTTGAAAATACAGCCTTTGGTGCTTAAAGAAGAGGTCCACTGTGTTTACCTGCAAAGTGTGCAAGTCAACCAAGTCAGTGCACACACCAGTGCCTTTAGAGGAAAATGTATTCAGTACTGCTGTGCTTACTGCTCCAGTGCAAATGGATTTTCTTAATTTTACCCACAGATATGTTCTGAAGATGAAACTCAGGCTCTGGTTTTGAAAATTTGTCCAGACTCATCATAGTATGAGAAGTCTCTCAATATGTTTCTCCTTTTAAAAAACCTAAACTATATTTAAGATGTTGTTTCAAAATCCATCCCACTATTTCATGCCTGCTTTCACCTTTAAACATCACATTTCTGCTTTTGAACTGTTTCAGACATAACCTTTATGAAGACTGCAACATACCTTGCATCTGAGGGGCAGCAGAGCCAGCTGGTGCATCTCGCAAATAGCATCTATACACCTACATCTGTCTGATGGTATTTTGTACTGCATATACATAAAAATATGCACAACTTGTATCTCTCTTATTGTTAAGGTGGCATTATCAAGTCTGAAGTGTTCAGCAAAACTAAATGAGGATTATTTTTTAAGTGTACTGAAAAAGGGAAGCTTTCAGACAGCGTGAAGAATATTCACATGTCTGAATTGGGTTGAAAATCAATGCGAATCTAGGGCTGACTTTCTCTACAAATCCTCTGGCCATGGCTCCCTGTGCTAAAAGCTGTCCTGGCTCCGTTGGACTCTGCTCATGTAAGTAACTTCAGAAACTATTTGGTGAGATGTTACGAGACCTTCATCCCTGACTTCTCAGGTGTTGCAGTCTGGGCACTTGAGTTCCTCCATGTGGTCCTCTGGGCATTAGGTCTGTTTGCCTCCCTGACAGCAAACAGGTTGAATCCGTAAATGATGGGTAAAGCCACTTGTGCCTTCATCCAAACAGGCATGTAGAGTTTGAGCCTGTCCCCCTGCTCCATGCTCTGGAGCATCTCACTCCAGGAATGTCCTGCTGGTGGCCATGAGAGGAGAAGCCCTTGGTCTACATGGGACAGACCTTGCTGCTTTGTCCTTGTGGTGCAGAACAGGATGCAAATGTGAGACAGGGAGAGGGCTCTGACGTGGGGTAGCTGATGACACTGATGTTTTTTGCATGTGCTTTGTGGGCTTGCGGGGCACCAGGCAGCAGCAGGTTGTACAGTGAGGTGGTCGCTCTTCCTGGGGCAGCAAATACCTGGTATCTCTCTAACATCAAGTCACCTGAAAGGACTGACCCACCCAGTGAATTTCCTGTGATGAATCCCGCTGTTTCCATAGAGATCTTCAACTTTACATCTTAGTGATGCCAAAGGAATAGAAATAGCTGTGTTGTACCGTTGTGCATTTCAGGCCTTTTGTCACTTGATAAAAACAAATGTTAAAATGGAATGGAATAGAACGGAACCAGACAGCTTTGCAATTTGGTAGTTTGGAAAACTGGCAATATAGCAACGACTTAGAGTGCCCCATAGTCCCAAACTGCCTACCCCTGTAGATACAACACATCATGGCGAGGTTTCAGGTGGCAGTGCTGCCTGACTCCTTCTGCTGAGCTGCATGGACACATGTGCTCTGCTTTGGGTGGCATCTTCTGGAGAAGAATGGTTATGAAGCACCCTCTTACCCCGCAGCTGGCAGGTGAGTACCTTTGCTGGTCCTGCCAGCTGCCCAAGGCATGGGTTCTTGGTGACCATGTCACTGACTAATACTAATATCTCCACTGAAAAAGTCAAGGTCTCAGTCAGGTAATCTTGTGTGGTTGCCCAGAAATGGTGGGGAGGAACTAATGTAGCTGCCAAGTGAATCTAGCTTCTGCAGCTGGAACTGCTACCAACCAGCTGGCCAGGCCCCTGGGAAAAGTCACATAACATAACAAACTTGTCCTTATTAACAAATGCCAGGTGACAGCTAGATAGTGAGACAGAAGCTTGCTTAATTTGTTGATCACGTTTCCTCTTTAAAGTGACAGCAGCTTCTTTCTGTGGCATAAACCAACCATGAACCAAGGGTTAAAACATCCAATCAAATTTCTCTGTTTATTTTCCCTGGTTTGGGGCCAATAGTAACCTTGAAACACTCAGATTTAACTAATTAGAGGTGCTGTGCAGGGACTGGGAGAATGGGAACTGGAGCAGCCACAGCCCAAGGCAGCTGTGGCCAGCTCCTTGCCTCTGCCAGGCTCCACAGCTGAACATGAGTTGCACTGGCCTCCTTCTCCAGTCTCTCTCCTCTTCCTTGCCAGCTCCACGTACCCAGAGCTGCAGGGCTGGCTTTGGCCAGAGGCAGCTCAGCTTCTCCTGCCAAGGTAGGTCCCAGCCCATGGAGGTGGAAGCAGGATTCTGCAGGCAGGAGTTTCAGACCAAGTGTAAGCCCAGAAGTCCTCACAGCTACTGCAAATGCTGAAAAGAGAAAAAAAAAGGCAACCCCCCCTACATTTTCCAAAACCTGTGAAGTGTTGTTCTGGCTCCTTCCATCCTCTGCCTTTACTCCAGCTGGCACCCAGCTGAATATGGGTGGTAGAGAGAAAAATTGGAACTTTATAAAAGAAAATAGGCATTTTTGTCTTTGCTTTTCCTTGGTATGGAAGAATCTGAAATCCTGAGAGAAACTTCTATGTGGGTTCTTTTTTTCACCCCTATAAATTAGCAGAGAAAGGATTTAATATTTTTTCGCTGTTAGTAAGCATCTTAGAATTCTTGTATTGTTTAATTATAGTCTCTATAAGCGTAACCTTCCTTTTGCTTAAATGTAATTTACTTTTGGAATTTGAATTTGTCCTCCACATATTAGAGATACATCAGGAGGCAAAAATGCACTTATTCTTTGTGCAGTGCAGCTTTATCTCTGCCTAATAGCTATTTAAGACATTAAGTGACATTATTTGAAACTAAATAATGCGTTTTCATTTATTTACTAATTTTCTTAGCAGTATTTTCTTCCTACCATGTTATTTTATGTGTTCTCTATTAAAGCAGGGATCTAAGGCCACAGAAATCAGCATAGCCTGTGTCAGAGCTAAAAATGTTGCCGCAACATCACTATGCACATGAGGGCAAAAGATGCTGCAGAAATATGTGGTATTGTTTGGAGCATGAGATAACCAGTGTTTGGAGATCTTCCTGTAATTTGGCAGTTCTTCTCTTCTGCCTAAACTGTTGTGGTTTTCCCAGTCGTTGCTGTCAGATTTCAAGATCTTGGTGCACACTGCAGTTCAGGCACAGATTATGGAGGGTATTACCAAGCTGAAACAGAATCTGTCAGAAAATGTTTGTGCTGTGGTATTTATGAGACATGGATAATCTCAAAGGCTCAGGAGCTGTCATGCCAGTCGCAGTGTTTTAATCAAAACCATCTGCAAGTTAATTGATCTGCTGCTGTATTTTCCATATGCTCTTCTTGTAAACTAGTCTGCCATCACCATAAAGTCATGTAATTGCATGAAACAGTGATAGCACCTTTCTGAGAATTCCCTAAGTTTTATAGGGAAGCAAATCTTAGCATTCACAAAGGCTACTGCCTCTGCCATTTGTGTGCCTTGCATTCTTGGAGCTAAAATATGGAGCAGTGCATGATGATATTATTTACAATGCCTCAGGGAGAAATGTTAAATGATGGCTCTGCCTGTGACGTAGTAAACATTAGAGCTGGTTGGGAAAAGATTTTTTCCCTGTCACAAAATTTCTGGCTGAGACTTTCCTTTAGCAGAAATTTATATGTAGTCAACAAATTATTTTTCACTGGAAAACATTATGAGAAAATTTTCAAGGACACTCGTCATGAAAAAGGCAGCCCTGGATGTACACGATGTATTCAATTCAGCTGAATGACACAGGAGTCTGGTGTAAACACATCTGGTGCATGCTCAGATGAGGGTGTTGAGATTTTTGTACCTGCAGGAGGGAATATTTGCTACTATTTTTTTTTTTTTTTAATAAACTGAAATTACTCTGTGATGTGTAGTCCTGTAATTTAACAAGCAACAAAGAAGACGTGGTGCAGTGGTAAAAGCAAAGAAGTTAAAAATAAGTGTGTTTCTGATTTCTTCTTTTCATGTTAATGAACTCTGTTGTTTCTGCCCATGGCACCTAAAGCTCTCTCCCAGGGTGGTGATAGGGAGTGATTCCCAAGCTAAGCTGTTACCCCTGCGTCCCTCTGGAAAGGCCCATCTCTTCCAAGTGACCACTGAGAAAAATTTAGGAAAACCATCCATTCAACTGAGCTGGTGCACAATTTGATTGGGATTAATATCGCTTTTTCTTCTCCCTCACCTGTGCAGCTCTCCCTGAAGAGCTGATGGAGAGGTCAGTGTCTCTGAGGAGCAGTTTTGAACATCAGTCTCAGGGAAGGAAGTTGTATGCAGGGAAGGAAGGATCTCACCACTTGGCTTTGACCACCCTCCAGGTGGTATCACAGTGTGTCCTCTTGCACTGCTGCAGCAGTGAGCATCTTAAAAGAGAGAAACAGGTATTTGTAATGGAAGATTTTGTTGTTAATCACATCATTCACAAACTGGAGGCACAGAAGGCTTGGGATGTGCAGCAACTTGCCTCCTTGATACAAGGGATCTTTTAGGATAGGTAGGTGGGTTACCTGTGGAGAGTCAGCAGTTGCGGTCTGTATTGGTACCAGTCACATGTGGAACCTGTGCTCTAGAGACTAAATTCAAGTGGTGGGCAGAAGGCTGAAGTCCCAGACCTTCATGTGATGTTTGCTGAGAGATAGGCAGAGGTTCAACATCTCAGCGCGTGAATGAGACCATGATGTAGAAAGGCAATAGGGGACTGAAAACCAAAAGAGGGGCATTTGTTCTAGGAGCTGTAGGAAAGCTAATAGACACACAAAAATCTGGACTGGTATGAGCTCCAAGGCAGGGATAACTGTCTTCCTTTGAATGAATATCTGAGGAGACCAGGAGGGATATAAACGCCACAGCTGTTAGCAGTAAGGGAGGCAGATTATCACATCTGTGCAATATTAAGTGACAGAGTGAGGACACAATTTGCAAGTGTTTTTACACCAGTGCTGGAAGACTCAAAAAATAAGGTGAAGGAGCTAAGATGCCTGGCAGCCCTGGCACAGCAGGATCTCAGAAACATGATGGAAGGGAGATAGAGTTTCCCAAGCCTTAAGGTTCATAGAAATGTTAGTGTTAGGTGCATAGGTGAGGGAGTGACATGCTGCGTGAAGGATTACATGAAGTGAAACAGTATAATACTATTAGTGGAAAAGAGAAGTACAGTGGGATTGTTGTTGGAAATCCCATGCTCCAACAATAAAGGCACAGTCCTGCCATTGGACAGCCATGGGCGGGATGATGACAGTGATCAGCCAACAGTAGGGGACATTAGGTAGGTTGCAAATTTGGGACAGGTAGTGAAAGTAGGAGAATTCAGTTACTCACATGTGGACTGGATCAGTGCCTCACAAGAACGAGGTGCAGAGATAAAAACTCTGGGTGTAAAACAACAGCTTCCTGCAACAGCTAGTCCTAGGCTGCACAAGGATTTGTCTGAATTTGGTCTTCAGTGGTGCACAGGATCTTACCTGGCAGTCATTACTGAGAGACATAATTATAGCAGCAACCACAGTACAAACAGTTTTAACACTGTGGCAGGAGAGAGCAGGACAAATTAAACCAGCATGCAGATGTTCAAATCAGAAACAGAGAGCAACATTAAAAGGCAGTAATTAGCCAAAAAACCCACACAGAACAAGCTAAAAACCACATGAAACAAAACCAGTCTGAAAAGCTAGAAGCCCTGAGCAGCACATCCTTCCTGTTGGGGTCATTTGTCCTACCCATGATGGCCCCTCTTGTTGCTCTGCACTGCCTAGTGCACTAGAATATGACTGAGAATATTCACTAATATGACTAGAATATACACTAAGAATATGGCCTTGGAGCATCCCTGGGTCTATTTGGGCTTTTGAACATCTTTCAGCTGCTGAGGTGGTCACCTTTATTTAGGGAGGGATTATGGTGGAGAACAAGGCTATGCCTTCTGCTCCTAAGAGATGTTGCTGTGTTTGGGAGCTGGTGATCTTGCTCAGTTGATGAGGTCCAGCCCTGGAGCATTGTGTCTTCTAGAGGAGTAGGATGCTAGGAGCTTTATGCAGAGGAAGAGGAATGAAGGTAACTCAGAAATACTGAAGTGCAACATGGAGGACTGTGGGGTAGGGAGAATGCAGGCCTATTAACAGGGCTCCTTGGTGCCACAGATGGACAGACAATAAATTATAGATCCTCACAGCTTCTGCTGGATACGGAAAGCAGGAGTGTGAGGTATCTGAAGTTCTTGTATTTGTATAACACTCTGTATGTCTGACAGAGATTCGTTAAAGAAATGCCACTTGCTTGCGAGCCGTATGTCAGTGACAGCCTCGTCTGCTCATTTACTGCTCAGGCAGGCAGGCAGGGGTGGGTGAGGAACTCACATGGCTCGCTTTTAACTATGGCTAATGACAAATTTATAAGTCTGCAATGCTAGGTTTTCTCATCTGAGGAAAGAAACAGTAAGAATGAACTTCTTCCTGACATTTAATCTATTACTGTGTTTGCCGCAGTTCGGAAGCTGGGCAAGTAAATCTGAGCATGATGATAAGGGATTTTTAGCTGATATAATTTGTTCGGTATGACCGCTGACATCTCTGCGGAAAGAGTTGCAGGCTTTAATGGAAGTGTCCAGTGAAATCATATAGATTTATTTTCCTGGTAATGCACTGGATTCCTCCAGCTGGAAATAAATAGTCTGTTTTTCTTGATTTAAGGCAGAGTGGCTAAATAGAGGTGTGAGATATTGCTTAGAAGAGTGCAGAAATGTATAAATTAAAGTGCTGTATAAACTAATGATGACTTCATTTTGAAAAGTTTGGAAAATGTTGATTTCATGCATCAGGAAGACGTGTAAGTGGTTTCAGGACAAAGATGAAGATCATGCTAAAAATGATCCTTTTGTTCGCAGAGAAGGGGTAAATGTTTTTTAAAAGCACTTAAAAATAGATGTACTGCTTGACATTCAGCTATTGAAATGGATTCCTGAATCATATGAATACAGCGCCTAGCAGTAGCTTTTTCAATATTATTCATTTAGTCATGGGTTCTACTTGAAACACATTTCTTTTGATATGTATTGTAAATACACCCATTGGGATCCTAATTGGAGGAAAGCTGAGCACCTTGTTTGAGGTCAGACATCTCTTGTCCCTTGGCAACAACTGCATCGTGTTCTTCAGTGAGCTCCTTCCTTAATGGTATCTCAACAAGCTGCATACAGCTCTACCATAAAAGGAATTATTGTATTAGTGGAAAGCATTGGGCTATGCATTTCGTATCAGAAAAAGGGTCAGCCTAAGGTAGCAAAAGGCTGCACCTTTTTGTTTCCAAGTAATAGTAATGATTTACTATGAAGAAAAACAAGTGAGTGTTCTGTGTATTCACACACTAATTATCAGAGAAAAAGGCCCAAGCTACCACTAATCTTAGACATTCCAGTAAATCAGCTTCCTTGACAGTAATGAAGTATTTTTTGTTTGTATTTGTTTAAGAACTGTGTTCTTAAACACATTTTTAAAGGAAGCACTGAAGAAGGAAGATCATAAGTAAACAGTGTGGTTTAGTGGCCTTAAACCTCACATCTGACATAATTGAAGCTCACTGAAGCCCAGACCAGAGTCCCAGCAGGACCACTTTAGCTTTTCAAGACCGTTCATGAGAATAACATGCAAACAGGAGTTGATTTTGTCTTTTGACTTCTATCTGTCATACCTATTATACATGTCATAAATATCCACTTGGGCTTTTGGCACATCTCCATTATCCACTCCACCACCTTCCTTCTCCCTCTGGAGCAGATGCACTGAAGCACCATGGATGTACATTAGTCCTGGTCCTGGCATGCAGCATTGCCTTCAAAGTTTGTGGAAAGCAACAACTGTATGCAGAATATAAATCAGTCCAGGCCATGGCAAGTCCTGAGGTCCTGATCTCTTGATCATTTATATCAGTAGGTTGGCTGAAACACATCCATACAATCCGATTTTCCTCCCATTGAAGCCTGCTCATGGGAGGGTGATTCACAGCCCATCTGTATTTCATCCCAACATTGGATCCAGATTAGAGGGGCTCCTGGGTTCTGCCATTCACAGTGTGCAAAGCTGCCCAATGACTCTGAATCAGAAATCTTATTTTAAAAGCATGCTGGGATGAAAGACACTTTATTGTGATCAGAAAGGCGGTGTCAGAGGCAGAACTGTCAGCTGCGGTTGTAGATCAGTCTCCCTCTTAGAGAAAGGAGATGGTGGTAATAGCCCTGCTATGTACATTACCAGCACCTAAAAATTATGTACAAAGAAATCTGTATAGTGCTAAATGCTGTCAGGGAAGAAATCGGGGAGAGAGAGAAAACAGTAGGAAATACTTATCAGTGCAATGATTAAAGCAATGCATAAATGTTAAGATGGTTTGAGGGACTTCGTATAGCTGGGAAACATATCAAAATGCCAGCCTTTGCCGGGTGTTTCAAAGTCGAGCTGCCTAAGTAGCTGCATTGGACACAGGGGTCAGAACATTTTAGTGGTGGTCTGAATAGCATTATTAGAACAGAATAGCCTTAAGTGAGATAGTCCAGATCTCTGGGAAGACCGCTCCCCAAACAAAACCTCTTCCCAAAATGAGGGAGTCCATCTGTTCCTGTACCAGGGTTTTGTAAGTTTCTGCTTGTCAAGAGATGGTTTAGCTAAACCTATGAATAGTGCTTTGGAGTTTTAGAATACTTTAATTTTCAAGGCAGAGGGGAGATGGGCATTACGCAACTATGCATCTTTTTTTTTTCTAATTGATCTTATAATTCTCCTGTCACAAAGATGAAGATAAACATTTTGTTGCAGCTGTAAGACAGATGTGTGCTGTGAATTTTCAAGTAAGTCAGATTAAGAACAGCCCTTTTCCTAACCCTACAGCTTGTCCCTCAAAGCCATTTAAATCAGTGGAATTGGAAGCTGCTTAATCTATCTGAGGGCACATTGCAAGAAAATTTCCGGCATGTAGCTTTCTTTATGGTTTTTCCCTTTATTTTCAGTTATACTCTGGATAGCACAAATCTGCTCCACTATAGATGGCTTTAAATAATGTTTTTGTGAATTGTATGACTGCACTCACATGGAGGAAGGACTCTGTTCCTATGAAAGGTCTTTTTCCCAAAGGGCTTGCAGATGTACAAGAAATATTCAGGATACAGCTTCAGGATACCATGTCCTTATAACCAGCGTTATTTCAAATGGACATTTTGGTAGCATCTAGCAGCTCCAGTGACAGGCCAAGACCCTCTTATGCAAGAGGCTATTAGTTATATGTTGGCTATACCAAATAGACAATCCCAACCACAAATGCGCAATTCAAGGGCCCAGCTACACCGCAGCTGGTACAGGCATATCCAAATACACTGTGACCTAACCAGCTCAGCTGTGTGTAGTGGCAGGGCAGGCATGAGCTGTGAAACACACTCAGGTGTTTCTCCCCAGACTCTTCAGGGAGACAGAGGGGAATTCAGGGATGGTGATGCTCATCTTGTCCAAACTCAGGGCATGACTGGAGAATTGCTGGCCTCTCAGTTTACCAGCCTTATCTCTCCATTTGGTTTTCCCTGGGAGGATGCTCTCAATACCCATGTAGGTCGCTGGTCATCCTACTCATAAGAGCCTGAGATACCCAGAAGGACAAGAACTAGAGCCACTCATCCCTGTAGAAGCCTTCTTGTAGTCCTCTGTTAAACTTAGAATCATAGAATCACAGAATGGTTTGGGTTGGAAGGGACCTTTATGCTCATCTAGTTCTAACCTCCCTGCCATGGACAGGGACACCTTCCACTAGACCAGGTTGCTACAAGCCCCATCCAACCTGGCCTTGAACACTGCCAGGGATGGGGCAGCTACAGCTTCTCTGAACAACCTGTGCCAGTGTCTCACTAGCCTCTTAGTGAAGAATTTTTTCCTAATATGTAATATAAATACCCCCTCTTCAGCTTGAAGCCATTCCCCTTGTCCCATGCCTACATCCCCTTGTAAAAAGCCTCTCTTCAGATTTCTTGTAGGCCCCCTTTCAGAACTGGAAGCTGCTCTAAGGTCCCCCTGAACCCTTCTCTTCTCCAGGCTCAACAACCCCAGCAATCTTAGCCTGTCTCCACAGGGTGCTTGGCATAAACAGCTTGCCTGAGACTCTTGAGTCTGTGAGAGATGAAAAACAACACTCAACCATCTAGGCAGGCTTTTCTTCCCCAAACCACTAGTATTGGTTGGTGAACAACTTTCTCTTCTCTCCCCATGTATGTAAAGGTAACTCTCCTGTCCATAAAATACAAATATCTCTCTTGAAATCACAATAGCTCCAATATGTACCTGACACTAGAGCATCCTGCAAGCTGCAGGGAGTGCTGTATGATTGCTCTCCTTCTTTGACTCCAGTGTTGATCAGTGCCATGATTGCCAGAGCAGAGAAATGTCAGAAACTGTATCTTTTCGGTGGCTTTTGCCAGCAGTGACCCTTTGAACAGATAATGTGCAGAAACAGGAGATGTGAGATGACCGTCTGGGTCTGGGGATATGAATGTCTTTTCTATCACACAGTGTTTTGGAAATGTCAGCTGTAATTGAAACTTAATCTTCCAACAAGTTTCAGCTGGCTGCTATTTACAGACAATGTGAATGTTGCATTTTAGTAAATGGCATCTGAACTAAAAGGTTCTGTTGGTTTATTCTATTTCCCCCCCACTCCCACCCCCCTCCCGCAAAAGGACACTGACAGGCAGGGTGTGGGTCCCCGGTTAATTTGGCTTTCACAAATCAGATACTTCCTGTTCTCCAAGTATGATTTTTTAAAAACAGCCTGAACAGAAAATAAACCCCAAACATCCCAAAACTCTCACCTGCTGAAAGAGGACCTGCAATACTGCTGCTGCTTGGGAACTGGTGAAGCTGAACAGTATGAGCCAAAAGATGGATCTAAACCTGTGTCTGCAGCTAGCTGGTGGGTACTGCACAAAAGCAAGGAGCAAGCAAATTTAGGTCTATAAAATCACCATGTATGTGACACCAGACTAGTAGAGAAATAAGCTGTGTTTCCAAAGGGAGGCCTGCCACCAGGAAAGACTGCTGTGATAGTGCTTAATGGGTTTCAGGAGGTCTTTGATCATGTATGCTTATTGATAAGGATAGGGATACCTCCTTTCCCTTCCTCCATCCATCAACCCTGGAAACTGAGCCTCACTTGTTTAGGGAGCCAGTACAGCTTCTGTTTGTGCCGGGGATAACAGAGCCCAACTGGTGTGAATGCAACTCACCCTTTGTGGCAGGTCTCCACAAGCATGATGGCTTGGGCTTCAGTCATCAGTTTTGCAGTCAGTGGCAACCACGAATTATTCAAATGTGAAAGAGACTTTCTATTAAGTCGAACAAGCTTTGTGTGAAGTTACCACTCACTATGGTCAGACTGGTAGATGAAGTAGGGGTCTACTGCCTGGTTTGAACTTAATGAGCCCCATATGCCATCTGCTTTCTTCCCAATGCTGTGAGCGCATGTGGAGGATACACATGGCTGGGGTGCACAGTGCCCACACTGGACTAAAAAAGGAAAAGTTCACCAAAGCCATTGTGGGTTTTGCTTCTGTGACCCCAGCTGTCCTCTCCACAGAGCTCAGAACTCTGTGCAAGGTCTGCCAGTTAGCTTGGATTTGCAGGGACACTAGGAGACTCTGGATCTCAGGCTGGCCTGGAACCCACAACAGAGATGAGTGCCGTATGTCCTGGACCTGCAGGAGTACCCAGCCAAACAGCCAGCATTTATTTTGCCTTTGAAGTCAGCAGCTGCAAGCTGGAAAGTGTCCAGGAAGGAGATCTGTGAAACAAGGCATTTGTTTTTACTGAGTAAATCCCAATGTTAAACAAACTAATCTTCTCAAAAGTGATATGACTCCTTTTTTGGTAAATTATGTGCAGGAATTCCTGATGCAGGGTCCTTCTCAAAAATCCGTCTCACGTATGTATTTGATTTGTCAAACTGATGGTTTTGAATCAAGATTTCAAAACTGGTTTCTAAATTATGCCTGTGGAAAAATGTAACCACACACAATGGCCTCCAGTTAATGCTCAGAGTATGAGCTCCATTTCTAACTCATTTGACAACTCATCTGCATTCAGATGATCTTTAATATGCTGGGGTTTATAGTTTATGCAATAAGAAAGGAAAAGACAACAGTCAAAACCATCATTCTACATTATAAATCTATGAGATTTACATCCGTTTTCATTGTGCCCACATCCCACAATTTCCAATACATCCTTCTCTGTCTTTTGATATATACACACAGTATCATTCCCCCAATCTACAGATCATGCCTCTAAAATGTCCATTCAGTTCATTTAGTCCATGACTTTGGGCTCCATCTGTCATAGTAGTCCTTCAGGGCAGGAGAGGGGGTGTGTGGTGTTGGACTGTTGCATGCTGAAGCCAGTTCTACTTCCATCATCACTGCACTTGTCTAGTTCTAGCATTGCTGCACTTTGCCCAGTTTCATCAAAATTCATTCTTCATTAATCCAGGTGATTTTTACTGTAATACTACTAATATGGTATATAGCAACCATAGTAGTGATGGCGTACAGTATTATATAGCAATTAACATCACTGGCTGTTCTCACCCAGAATCAAATCCCCTTGAGGTACATGCCCGCATCCCCATCTTCCCACCAAGCACACCCAGGTCCTTGAGCAAAAGCAATCCTGTGACTGGGTTTGCCTTTACCTGAGGCAGGAATAACCCAGACTGTCCTTCTCAGTATATCCTTTATATGCACTGCAGGAACTTTATCCCCTGCTATGGTACGTAGAAATTCTGACTGGGCTGGGCCAGCCCTGCTGGCAGATTCCCTAGTGATGACTAAAACTGGGTGGCTTCTGCTAAATATATATCCCAATGCTTGAAAGTCCCACTCTCCTGTTTGTGGCACCCTGGGTTCTGTCCATCCTCCTGGCTGTGGCATGTCCTGGGCAGTCTCTCGACCTGCTGGGCTGTGTCCTGGCGGGACTGCATTCCCTGTCCTGTGCAGCTGAGAAAGGTGCTGATATAGGGCTACCTGCATCCCCTCATCTTTAGCAGCACTCCCCCTTCTCTGGCTCCAGAAGACAACTCTGGAGGGGTGCATCACACTGCTTGAACTGTGTTTTTTTCCCCCTCCCCTCCTAGGCCGGATGCCTAGAATTGCAGTAGAGCTTTGCATAAATTACTCACCTAACTGAGAGTGACTGGACCCTGTCCAATGTGTCTGTTCTAACGGGTGATTTTATTGCCTCAGCTACAATTGTTTTGGAATGTGCTTTGTTTATAGCAATAATTGATCATGCTTCATTATAAGTGAATTAGTGGCAGCTGGAAGATCTAAGCTCTAATTTGCCTTCAGACAGGGAGAAATTTTATAGCTTCCATTGCTCATGTATAAGAAACCCTCTTTTCTTCTTCCTTATCCTCCTCTAGTTTTGGAAATGTATTTCCAGTGTGCAAGCCGCAGTGGAAAGCCACTGAATGTACTACAGTGAGTTTGGTGCTCAGAAGTCTGCCATTGGTTTTTTTTGATTTAAAAAGATTGTTTGATATTGTGCTTCATTAGACAGAGTCTAACAAAATGCTGTACAAATATGACTCTAACATAATTCAGCTTTCACAAGGAAGCTAAAGAGAAGTATTCCCAGATGCCACAAGAAGAAAAGAAGCTTCTGCACTCATTACCACCAGCAAGGGCAATTTTATATGCACAGAGAAGAGGTTAGTGATGGGACCAGGACGCATGATCTGCACCAGGTGTACCCATCTGGGCTCATCAAGGTTTGAAGTATAGTTAGAGTTTCTATGAGGTGAATGAAAACCTCCAAATAACAACCCCCTGGCATTTGAAATAGAATATTTTAATCCCGGATTCCAATTTAGTAGTCACAGAAAGCAAAGTGAACAGTTGAGCTAAATAATGTGGCATTTTAAAAGCCACTTCAGGCTGTGTTCAGATCTGCCACAATTCTCCAGTGATCCCAGTTTCAAGCACTTAACGGGGACTGTTGGTTAAACACCTCTCCCACTTCTGGCTACCTGTATGGTGATAGAAAGAGACAGGCACCTCCCAAGGTGGTCCATGCCTTGGGAGAGCTGAATAGTGCTGTGGAGCTCTTGGTTTCCCTCCACTCATTAAAGAAGGCAACTAGTGCCCTGATGTAGGTGGGTACATCTGTGCCCAGCCATCTTTTTGAGCTTGGGGAAGATGTTTTGCTTTCCTGCCCCCATTCACTGCCTTAAAAAGTCAGCTTAACAAAAGATATTGGCTGTACAATTCTGCTGTGAGAATTAAAGGATATGCAGAGGGCTTAGACAAAGACAACACAGTTTATGTGACAGATGGGTTTTAAAGCATTGGCTGATGTTTCCAGTAATGAGGGATATTCACTTTAATTCAGGGAGGGTCAGCTGCAGATCTGATTTTAGGTCTGAAGCCTGTGAACTGATTCCTCCTCCTAAGCAGTCATGAAAATCTTGTTTTTCTGGGCTGGAGCAGGAAATGAGCAGAAGCCAATGACAACACAAACCAACCCCCAGTTTCCATCAGCTGTAGGGAATGAGCAGGTGTCATATATTTCCTGCTCTTTGATCCCTTTGCTTTGAATGCTTTGCAGCAAAAAAGTGCTTAAAAGCTGTTGAAGACTTTTGTTGTGTTGCATGATATGCCAGGACAAGAATGCTGCTATACTCTTCTCTGCCTGAAGTAAGATATTAGACAAAGTCACTGTTCTGGTGGCTGTTACTGTGACTTTGAAAACATTGTGCTGACTCGTTTGACATCTTACACCGACACTCTCCTTTTATTTTTGTTTGCAGCAATGGGGATTAATAGGTCTGGTGGGAAAACTGGGTTTCTTTGGTTTTGCTGTTTTTTTCTTTAAGTGGTAAGCACAAGTTCATCCCCCAAGCTTATTGACAACAGCCTTTTCAACTTTAGAGACATTGCAGTTTCCTGGCAGAGTCCCCTATGCTGTCTGTTTGCCTGTGCTCTTTGGACACCTTCCCCAGAAACCCAAGCTGTCATTTCAGGCACCTACACAAGTGTTTCAAAGCTTCAAGAAAGCCCGAGCTTTTGTGCAGCTTCTGGCTGGCTTCCCAAGCCAGATGTCATTGCCTGCCCACTGACGTGAGGAGATCACTGAGTTTGCAACAGTCTGTGTACAACTCCATGCACTGAGCTATTTAAAACATAGGGCTTTTACTCTTCTGTAACCTTTTAAAACTAGCCTAAGTGACTTAGCAGCCTGAGAGACATGGACCACCTTGACAATGGGTGTTTCTTTGTGAAACCAAACCTAACCCAGAATTTCCGTCTTGTCTGGTTCCAAGGTATCTGATTGCTCTGGCCTCAATCCCTGAAAATCTCGCCAAATGCTCTTTTGAAAGTTGATCACAGCTGGGAAAAAGTTTAGTGCATATGAGGGGATATTTATACAGCTGATTGAAGGATTTAACCTCAGACACCTCATGCCAGTCAGGGAAAGAAAGGCCTCTGCAGAAAGTGTGCTGGAGCACAGCAGTTTGGCTCTTGTTCTGAACAGCTTTGCTGAGATGTCTTCCTCCCACTGCTGGCCATGGAGAGCCCAGCTTGGCTAATTGGGCAGGTGGTTCTGCCAGGCTGTTCCTGCTTGGTCCCGAGGCATTTACTTAGTTCTTAGCTACTCTGCAGCAGGGTTTCTTCCTTTCTTTTGCAGCTGGGATTAAGCCAAAAGAAAGAAATGGTGCTTCAACCTTGAAAAATTGAAGGCTATGGCTGATTTTGAAAAACAAGTCCTTTGCATTTTTTAATAGACCCTTTTTTATTCAAGTTTAATGAAGGTAAAAGGAAGAGCTCTGAAGAATGCAGCCAACCATGACAAAATGGTTGCAGCCCCAGAGAAGCTGTATTTGCGTGTTGGAATCTCATTGTGTTGCAGTGTATAGAAAATTCAGGAGGAAAGGAGGCAATTTTGTCTCTATTGACAAGTCAGAGACGCACAGAAAACAGGTTTAACACCTTCAGAGCAGATGATGAGGTTTTGAAACCATATCTTTAAATTTTTCTTGCTGTTAACTCTCTTCCCACTTCTACCATGCAGCACAGTTGCGTTTCCAGAGTTGGGCCATGCGTGGCTGCCTCCACAGCACTGCTCATGCTTGCTGCTGCTGAGTGCATCCTGCTGTGCTGGATAAGTGGAGAAGGTATTTGCAGCACTGGGCTCTCTGAGTAGAGGTGTCAAGAGTTAGGATTCCCCTCTCCTTCCTATCTCTGTCACACTCTGCAGAGATGGCTGCTTGCCAGTTGCTGGGCTGGCTTTTCCTGGCCTGCACTGTATCTGTTCAGAGAAATCTGGCATGGTAATACCTGTCTCTGCAGCTTGTAACTCTCCCCAAGGTGAAAGAAAAGCGTGTTGGGCATGTGGGTACCTGCATGGAGGTGTTTGAATCTCAATCCCACTCTGTTTCATTGAAATCCGTAATATTAAACCCAAGGTTGCATGAGATGATGAGTTTGGTCTCGCCTAATTAAAAATGCTCAGTTCATGTAGCTTGTGTCCTACTGCACCAGACGTCTGTGCAAAGGCAGTTGAATGAAGACCTGGATTTCTCTACCTGTGCTGATCCTGATTTTACAGATGGATTCATTCAAAAGCTCTCTAGTGTGTGCAAGGGACGAGATGAGTTTCTTTCCATTTACTATAAAGGGAGTTTGTGGTCCCTACTGCATAAGACAATGTCTGCATTGGCCAGTTGAATCCCATGCATGCACAACCCCTAGTAGTCCCTGGCACCCCTGTGCTCCTGGGATCTTTCTGGAATAGAGTAAGTCTTTGAGAGCAATCTACATTAGACATGCCTTTCACTCTCTGTTGTGACTTTGTCTTTCAGCAGCTCAGGAGGCTATACCTCTTATGAGGAATGAATGATCATAGTAATAACAAGCAAAGAACCAGAAAAGTGGCAGGACTGACGTGGTATATGTGACAAGTCCCTGGAGTATGTCCCTTAAAAACAGTTTGAATCCTACGTAGAGACAGCGACAGACATCTTTCCAGACAGCTTGAGCCCTTGGCCAGATGGGGTCAGGTGCCAACACATCCTTCTTTCCTGCATATACCCTCCTTCTCCATGTGGAAATCTTGCCCATGGGGAGTGTTTTGAGGTGGTATCATGTTTGTACAGATTTCTGGCTCTGCAGCCTATGCCATCCTTGCAACAAATCCCCTGGTGCAGTGCACACACTGTGCATTGCTTGAGGGACGCAAGCAGCAGTGTCACCCTGTTGCTGGAGGCTGCAGAGGTCCCTCCTGCACATGTGAGCTATGCCTGGTAATCTATAGGGTGACTTCTCAACCACGTGTCCCCTGCCAGAGACACGATGCTGCGGCAAAGCAGCCAGTGAGGTTCCTGGGTAGCCTGTACAAACATGTCACAGTTGTCATTTAATGTTCATCAGCATTAAGTCCTTTGTACCTGAGGTCTGGATGACGATTTATGCTTTGGCACTTGTTAAACACCTTCTAAATAGAGGGTTAAATGCCCCTTTACAACACACACAGACATGGGGGCTCATGTCAGGCTCCTGTCAGGCTTCTCTTGTGACTAGGACCTGCGTGTTTTCTTAAAGTCTTATTTGAAAAGTCATCTTCATAAGGAAATGTAGGGTTTCCTCTATTCCTGTGTGCATTTCTCACTAAGTAACACCATTGTTTATCCATCTTATGCTCCATTTCCCACCGTGATCTTATCGGGTTTCAAGTGGGAGGGAAAGGAAGCATTCAGACATAGCAGCACAGCAATACAACCCGAATACAGCCCCCGAGCAATACAACCTCGTTTTGAAAAATATCCTGACTCCAGCAGGAGCTTGACTTTTGATAGCATTGTATAAAGAGCTGCATTAAATTAGCACAGGGACTTCTGAAGACGACTTTGCTTCCAGAGGATTGGGATCGTTCTTGTTCACGTGCCCTGAATGCTTATCTCTGCATAGTGCTGCTTGTGCAGACTTTTTTGGAAAACATGGTTTTTGCCTGTACCAGAGCTTCGTTTCAGCATGAAACCAGAGCTGGAAGTGGTGAACAATAATCATAGTGCCAATGGGTTGTTCAGTCTGCAGTATGGGTTACTGAATCACAGCTCTGGGATCCTTCTGGACTGCTCTGGCAGTGATCCTTGAACTGGTGTTTGGAGCCTTTCTGGGGTAAAAATTAGAAAGAGGAAAACTTCCCAGATATTTCTTGTCCAAATCATAGAATCATAGAAACATAGAATAATGGGGGAATGAAATAAGAAATAAGGAAAAATAAGCAAATAGAAAATTAAAGCTGATTTACAAACTTAAAAAGCAACAAATTTTTGCTTTACAATGTGTTTAAAAAGACTTAAAATCAGACACTTCCAACTGAGCCTTTTTTGTTGAAGTTAATTGTTTCCACAGAAGCCCCTTAAGACCTTATTGCAGGAGGTATAGTTTTGTCAATGATATTTTTGATAGGAGACATCATGCTAATCATGGATATTGCCTTTACTACCAAACAACAGTATATTCCTCTGTGTGTAGTTTTGATACTATTACTGAGCTTATGATATGTATGTATTTTGTGTTCCCATTCATTCTAAGGATATAATTCATTGGTCTTATCATTTCCTGCCTTACTTGTTTTATTATAATGAAATTCGTGTGGTTCTTTTGCTTCTTTTGCTATTAACAGCTATCTTTCCAGGGTAGACATTAGGAAAATATTTTTTTATTAAGGTAACACTTTATTTTGGCTTTCCTAAGAACTTCAAGAACAACTAACGGGAATCTGTTTTGCTGGACATACTAGCTGTTGGTATGCTCTGGTCCTAAGAGATGAGTTTCAATATACGCTTAGCCAGTGGGAAAATAACACCTATGTCCTAAAAGCAAAATAATCTACTTTTCTATTAAGTTAAGGAGTTCTTTGGAGGCAGGACTGGTTTTGAATACTCTCTATGGATACATCCCTACTACAAAATAAAAGAGAGCCAAGGACTAATCTTCGGATGGGAGGCCAAGGAGCACAGACTGGTTTGTGTCCATCCTGCTCCATCTGGAGCGGATTGGCTGCATCTACACTAAACAGCACTTGGCCCTGCCTCTCCACTGGGCCCCACGAGGGAGACATTGGCCATAAACCCATGATTATTATTTTTACTGTGTTTTTCCAGTTACACTTGTCTGAAGGAAAATGAGTAAAGTGCTGCAGCCTGCCACAGCACTTGATCCTGGTGGTGTGTTTTGCTGATATGTATCATGGGGGCATGTGAGGTTGCAAAGCCACCCGGGATAGCGCAGGAGAACATGTGGGGTGGAGGGAGCCAAACACTGTGATGTCTACTTGAATTAGTCTTACAGTCACATTAGGGAGAAGTCCTAATATGAACCATCTCAGCATGCAGGTCCAAACTCTGTTTTGTAGACAGCTGGTGGGGAAGGTCCAGGATAGAGCCAGAAACAATCTGGATAAAGCACTGCTTCTGGATGAAGATCCTGTCTCAGGTCAGGGGCATAATACTGGAGTTTCTCCCCTTTCCTCTTTACTTAGAATGTAGCTATATTCAGTATGACAAGCATTTTGTTAGGGAGCTTTCTGTGGGAGTGGGTGGCTGGGGAGTGTTGGAGGGATGTAACTTCCCCTCCACAGCACCACTTGCTGCAGTCTGCACCTCCTGCCCATGCTATGTGATCTGAGTAGAGACCATTGCCTTGGGGATTGCAGCTCAGGGGTGCCAGCTCGCTGGGAAAGTAAAGAGCCATCCCAAAGCCATGTTGGAGCCTGGCAAGACCATCTCAATGGCTTTTTCTGTCCAGCCTTTAGCACTCACAGGATGCACCTTTTCACCATCCCCAGCCTCAGTGGCTGATCTGGAGAAAGGCTGTTGTTCTCTGACCTGTCTCACCTGCAGCAGGTAGCCAGCAGTGGAGGGCAGTGGGCACATCTGGACAGCCCAGGCAGGAGAACCATGTGTCAGCAGCAGGATGCATCTGCAAAAATCTGGGCTTGCTGTGTAAGCTGGGTTAAAATCTTGCAGAAACCCATCCCCACTGCTGGTCAAATTGATGCTGGAACAGTACTGCAAGTGGCAAAGGATGGGACACAACGTAGCTGAATGCTACTGTAGGAATGACTGAGCTACATAAAGAAATTGATTGTTTTTGCAGATATTGTGGCTTCTGCTTTGTCTCCATCATCTGAGAAGGCAACTCCTGGCATTCTAATAAAACTATGGAGTTAATTTTAATTACTGACAACAGCAGCATGGGTTGCTATGGAAACACAAAGAACTGCCACTTCTACAAGTTTTGTCTGTAACTTGCTGTCTGGAAATGTCATACGAGGTGAGATTCCTCTCTCCTGTCTAGCAGTAGCAACACAGGCATGGCCCCTGCAACAGTCAAGTTTAAACAATGCACTACTGGTTGAGGTAAGATAAAAACTTCCATCTTTTTTCTTATCTGTGACATTTCTCTATGATTCTGAAATAAAATTGGTGTGTTTCTAATTTCCTAATGACTTGAAAAACAGTTCCCAGTCAGTTGATGAAGGAAACTAGAGCAAAAAATCACTGATATTAGAGTTGAAAAGCAGCTATTAGGTCACTCAGTCCCCATACCAAATTGTTCCTATGCTATTTTTTCCTACTACTTTTCACTGTCTAATTATAAATGCAGCTGCATTTGTAATAAAATCTCCTTCAGCTCTAGTGTCAGGGCGAGAATATTATACCTAGAGCACAAGTTTCTGGAAAAAGAAGGTTGTCCAAATGTTTCCATTCTGAACTCCCGTTTCAGTTTGCTGCTGTTTTCTTAGACTGAAATGTCTTGTTTTTATCCCTGCCTTTTGTCTTGGAGTAATTAGCTTTGGAAAGCAGGAACCTGGACACTTCATCTTCCTAAAAGCTACGTGAAGACTTGTTCATGTTCTGCATCTAGTTCACTGAAAATATTGTGTATTGAACTGAGGCATGAAGTTAGCACTGTGATTTATTGAAATTACTGAAGTCACACCTACTAATACCTGTTATTCTTTTCCCTCTTTAGTTATGCATTCCCGTTAAAAGTTACCAAAGTGTCTAAGTTGTTGGAGGTCCTTGAGTAGCTAGGCTCTCCTCACATGACTCAAATATCTCTTTAGTACTCTCTGCATAACAGGTTTGTGAAAAGAAAATACTGATGCACTTTTATAAAGAAGAATAGTGAGTAGTACATTACAGATTTCTACCATGCCTATCATTTTTCATCCTCGTAGTACGAGCACAATTCCCATTGATTTCAGCTGATTGTCCCATTTTGTTGGCCAAGAATAAGCATTCTCTCATACTGGCCTAAATAACCATGTGCAATTTTCACTGCAGTTGTATATTTCTGTACTGGAGTATAGACCTGGTCTTATGTCATCAGCAAAGCTTTTAACATGGTCCTGTGAACCATTTTGAAATGCAGTTAGTTCCACTCCCACTGAGGTCTGAAACCACTCTGGCTCTTTCCTAGCAAAACAATGTTTGGTGGAACTGCATAAGGTGTTTCAAAGAGCAAAGAGGTTTTAAGCCCTCAATACGAGGGAAGCAGCACAGTTCATTAGCTGTCTAGGGCATGGTGATTTCAGAGCTGTATGTGTTTTATAGTCTTTAATCCCTGGTCTGGGACAAGGAACAGGAAGTTGGAGAATGAAGTAGAGAATGCATGTGGATTTTCATAAATCTGTAATTATTTTACTCTTTTTTTTATTGCTGGTATCCAATTATCTCATAAGAGTCACAGTCACTCTGGGTTCACAGAGCCTTGCGTGGCAAATCTGAATACTGAACTCAGCAGAGCTCCACAGAGAGAGTCTGGACAGTGCAGGTGGGGTTGCTTAACCCCACCATGGCTCCAGCACCTAATACTCTTTTGCACCACGAGAGAGATTGGTTCCATGTTTGGACACCTGTGGTTGTATTCAGCCTCATGAAAGTATTGATAGCTAAGATGTTCTGGGGTCTCCTGCTTGGCCTCCAACTACCTACCTTAAGAGCCTTCTTCATTCCCTGATTATGCTCCAGCTAATTGGTTTGATTTAAAATTAGAGGATGTATAACTGATGCTCTGGACAGAAGCTTCAGAGGTCTCTGCTGCTTCAGAGACCAGGGAAGTGGCCTGAGCTTCAGTTCAGGGAAAGACAGAAGCAGGGTCTCAGTGGGTATATTAAACAAGAGAGAATCATTCTCCTTGTATGTTTTATGTGGTTTAAGCCCAGCCAGTAACTCAGAACCACGCAGCCGCTCACTCCCTCCCTCCCTCTTCTTCCTCTCCCCAGTCCCAGAGGGATGGGGAGGAGAATCGGAGGAATGAAACTCCCACGGGTTGAGATAAGAGCCCGCCAGTAACTAAGGTATAATACAAACCACTACTGCTACCAATAATAATGATAAGGGAAATAACAAGGGAGAGGACACAACCACTCACCACCCGCTGACCGATACCCAGCCCGACCCGAGCAGCGATCTGGGCCTTCCGGGTAACTCCCCCCAGTTTCTATACTGGGCATGACGTGCTGTGGTATGGAATACCCCTTTGGCCAGTTTGGGTCAGGTGTCCTGCCTCTGCTTCCTCCTGGCTTCCCCTCCTCCCTGGCAGAGCATGAGACTGAGAAAGTCCTTGGTCAGAGTAAACATTACTGAGCAACAACTAAAAACATTGGTGTTATCAGCGTTGTTCCCAGGCTGAAAGTCAAAACCACAGCACTGCACCAGCTACTAAGAAGGAGAAAAAATGACTGCTGTAGCTGGACCCAGGACAGTACTACTTCAAACTGGATGTTTAGGAGAATGCAAGAGGATTAATTGATGTTCAGTTATATCTAGAACTTTCCTCCATTTTGTCAAATTAGGCAGAAAGTTTTAATAAATTAAAGTAGTGGATCTGACACATCTCTACTGCTGTAGTTGGAGAACTGGTAAAGAGCACGAACTCTATGTGATAGCTTTTATGGAAAACCTTCAAATGGCTGGTGACTCGCATCTGAGCTGATGAATGACTCAAAAAAGAGCTTAGATTCCAGACACACATCCTTTGTGGTTAGGAAATCCATAGCTTTCCCCTGGGCTCAGCTGTTGGGACATCACAGTACAGGGGGGTGTAAGCACACCCCTCTGCTGAGTTGTGTCTGGCTTTTGAGGGATCCTGCCAAGGACACAGAGCTGCATGTGGTCTACCTCTCCATGCTTCTTCAAGCAGTTTCTGAGGCTGCTCTGGCTGTTCCCTGCCCCTGATAAGGCAAGAGGTCCATTCTCATATATCAGTGTGGTTTTGGGCTTTTGAACATCCCTATAGGTAAATTTTAGACACACCGTTACTGGTTACCCTTTGAAATTCTTTTATAAATATATGGTCCTTTAATGCTGGGGGATCAAAAGCTGCCATGATCATACATAGTATGTCACTTACACTGTTTGGGGGTTTTGTTCGTAGAATCATAGAATAGTTTGGGTTGGAGGGGACCTTCAAAGGTCATCTAGTCCATCCCCCTGCAACGAGCAGGAACAATTTGAACTAGACCAGGTTGCTCAGAACCACATGCAGCCTGGCCTTGAAAGTCTCCAGGGATGGTGCATCTACCACCTCTTTTGCCTGGATGCTGCTTTCACGCAGCCTGGGCTGTCTGTGGTTAAGTTTTAGAACCAAATTACACATTGCTCTTCCCTGTGTCATCAAGAAGTGGGACAATTTTTTCAAATGACCACGAAGATGATAAGAGGCAGGTTAAGTTTTTAAATGCTCCAGAGTAAAGATCAGCACAGGAAATTCATAATGAAATACTAATTAGCACACATTCTTTACTTAATCAAGGATTTTCTTTGCAAAGCCCTTAAAGTGAACAAGTTAAAAACGTTCCCTTAAGTGAAGAGGTTGACTGCAAGATTATTCAGCTGCTTTGTTTGCAAGCAAAACACGATCCTGACTTCTAAAAGTGGAGGGGAAAAAAAATCCCCAGTCTGATTATGGGGAAAAAAAAAGAAAAAAGAGAGAGTTAAAGAAAATCACAGCTTTTGAAACTGTGGAGGATTTTTCTGAGGAAGAAACAAGGCAGTCTTAGAATAAATAACAGCTGTCTGAAACAAAGGACATGCGATGCCCAGTGATGGAAATGGGTCATGAACTGCACTGAGTTGTGCCACATAACTATACAGCAGCGGATGTAGGTGCACTGGTGATGGAAGATTATGTGGGACAAGCTGTGTGGACTTGGTGCTGTAGGAAATCCTTGGCCTGTTCTCCTAGAGGAGTTCTGCATTTGGGGGCACTGGGGCATGGGAGGTTAAGGGCATTGACTGGGACATACATGGCAAAAGGGGCTCCTGGGAAGGAGCATCAGCTGTCATTTGGGGCCAGTATGTGCAGTGTTGGATGTGCTGCTTCTGGGGAGGTTCAGAAACAAGTGCTTCAGATAGAGAAGTTTCACATTCCCAACTTGGCAACAAGTGAGGCTAGAAGGTCCTTATATGCAGCGGATGGCATGCCTGGAGGGTTGGGAGCTCCAGACCAGGTGGAAAACGTAACACACATATTTACACCCACCTGAGCAAAGGGAGGATTTACATGCACCTGGACAACCAGACTTGGACACACCTCCATGAAGAAACCACGATATTGGTGTGAGTTGCCTTGGCCCTCTCCAGGTGCTAATGTGCACAGCAGCAATTTTATCCAGCCAGTCAACCTGCCTCTGTTTTGGTGCTGAGGGCTTGGTACGCCCTCATCCAACACCTTCTGCAGACATTTACAGCTTTGAGGGGGGAACTAAAATAGCTACATGAGTGCCCCTCTCTGTCATGGGTTGGTGGGCACCAGGAAGAGCAGGGTGGCCCTGTAAAATTCCCTTGTTTTATATAAGCTGAGCTACACTGTAAGGGTCCAGTTGTTGCAGCAGTTTGTTTTATCAGGTGCATTAATCCAAGGGGTACTAAAAAATGCCCCAGAGCAGCTAGGAAAATGTCCCCATGTCTCCTCCTCCCACCTGAAGTGGGTCTCTTCCAGGGAGATGTAAGTGACACTTCCACCTCCTTCCTGTGGCCTGTCCCATGTACCAAGTTAAAGGCACTATAACAGTTGATACTAGCCAATGTCACGCTGTTGTCACATGAAACTCTCCCTCTCAATTTGGGTCCTGTATCTGTGGCTTCCCAGCATGTTTCATGGTACATTTTGTGCCCATTCCTTGCAGAGATGACTCATGTGATGGAATGTCGTTTTTCTCAGTGAGTGATGGAAGTAGCTGAATAATTTTAATACCTCTAAATGCCAATTTTTTTCAAGCACGTTTCTGTTTTGTGTGTAGCTTCCAAGTAGACTGTGATCTCAGTATTTTTTCTTAATTCATGTTTAAAGTTCTTAAATCCAGACTCAATGAAAAGGCTGAAGCTGTCATGTGCTTCAAAAATTCAACTTCAGTTAACAATTTTTTTCCTTGATTTTTCTTTTCTGGTTTCCTTCTGGAGTTTATAACATTACAGATACGTTTGAGTGATGGTTTATTTGGTAACAGCTCTACCTTGTATTTAAAATATAATGTGTGCATTTTAGGAGTCTTTCTAAAATCCAAGGTTTTCTAAAATTGCTTTTCCTGAGTAAGATGTCTTGCCTTTTGTGTTTTTTTTTTTTCTTTTTTTCTTTTTTCTTCCGTGTGTTTAATTTGGAGGCTATTCAATCCAGTGTTTTTGTTCTTTCCACAGTTTATGTCGTGCTCGAGGAATGCACGTAAGAAATTTTCGCTTTTCATAGGACTTTAACATTTAATTATATACCAGTATATACTACTCAAATCCAGGTGTCAAGTAGCTTGGGAGATCAGCTGAAGCCAGAGTGAGCCATAAGCAAAGTATCTTTCTCCCAGTTGTACTCAACAGTTTTGAAACCTTCAGTCCATCATTTCATGTCTCTGAACTAATGAGAAACTTCTAAATTGAATTTGTACAAGCAAATCCACTGAGTGACTTTAATATATCTTGAGTGGCCTGTTGGGAGAGCAGCAGAGCACACAAGTGACAGTCTGAAGAGTATTGCATCATTTACTTTAAACATCTAACTACTGATGCTGGGCAAGGCATATGATTTTGCCTGTGCATCCTATACAGCACATAGAAAGAAACAACATCCTCCAGGATGCAACAAAAAAGACAGTCTGAGCTTCTGCCCTGCCATGTGCACAGAAAATGCCAAGGGAGAGAAGAGAGAGCAGAGCTTTCAGAGGGCAGGCAGCTCCCTGGAGCATCCAGGATTGGTCTGTGGCTTAGATGTGGGTGCCCATGTCCCTGGAGAACAGGTAGAGAGAGGTATGGGTGGCCTCAGGCCCCTCGTGCAAGGCTTGGGCATCCATGGAGACTGGTTGCTTTGCTAACACCATAGAATCATAGAACCATAGAATAGTTAGG
>NW_009925078.1:0-1429 GCF_000696875.1 Nestor notabilis
AAACCAGGAGGAAGATGCACTCACACTCTGAGTGTGCACTCACACTCACACTCTGAAGACTCCCGAGGCAAATTAATGCAACGCCACTGTGACTCTTCTTCCTCAGTGATCCTTTTGTCTTCCAGATCCAGATGGGCTGGTTCCAACATGATCTGGGGCACTGCTCTGTCTTCAGGAAGCCTAAATGGAATCGACTTCTGCACATTGTTGTGATGAATCTTCTGAAGGTAGTTGCCTCATAGTGGGAATATTGTCTGGGGCTAATATGGACTAAAAAGTGAATGGGAGTGTCCCTGCATTCCAGCAATATGGCCTGTGAAGAAAGCGTAGTGCAGCCATCAATAATAGGTGGATAAACAGTAGTTGTTGATATTGTTCTAGTTTGGATCCGTGGTCTTCATGTTTTCCTGCAGGGGTTACCAGCCAGCTGGTGGAATCACCTGCACAACCAGCACCATGCCAAACCCAACTGCTTCCGCAAAGACCCTGACCTCAACATGCACCCTCTGCTCTTCAGCTTGGGAAAGACACTCTCTGTGGAGGTGAGCACGGGCATGTTTGGAGAAGCAAAGATTTTAATGACAGAAAGCTATAGAGTGAGGTATAATTATTGATTTTTGAGCATTTTTGTATCCTGACATGAATTTTGAAGCCCCTCTAAAAAATGGCTCTGTTTTGACATCAACATAACATTAATATCTAGATACAGAGGCTCAAATGAAATCTGCTGCTCTCTCTTGCTTTGGAACTTCAGTACCTCCATTTCAAGAGGAGGGGTTGAATTAGAGATATTAAGAGATAGTTCTTGATGTGTTCATTAGACAGGAATAAAAAATACCTTATGAAGGGTCTCAGGTCTCCAACTGGCCCATTGCAATGTCTTTTCATCTTTCAGCTTGGAAAAAAGAAGAAGAAGTTCATGCCTTATAACTATCAGCATATGTATTTCATCTGTGAGTATTTCATCCTCACTTCCTTACAGTGCTATAGGAACTAAATATCCATTTCCTTCCCAAAATAAAGTTTTTAAGATACTCCCATTGAAGTCACGAGTTCAGGAAGCTTTCTTTTTGTTAAGGAAGCTTCATATGAGAAGGAATTGCCCCTTATGTCTCTGTTAGGATTATGTGGTGTTAGGTACTGTATAGCGGCGAATCAAGTGTAAGGATGAAAGGGATGGGAAAGAAATAAAGAAGTGGTGACATGAAAAGAGGAAGAGAATGTTCTGACATGTGAAAGTTGTGTAAATGGAAGACAGTATTTTTATTTCCACTGGAAAGAGAATCTTCTTATAGGAGAATATTCTGTAGGACTATGATGCAGTGAATTGATAAATGTCTCTGTTTTCACTTTCTTCAGTGTTGGCTCCCCTTGCATTTGCATTATTGCATCTGTCTGTATTCTACTTTGCAATCAAGAGGAAAAAGTG
>NW_009925079.1:0-388 GCF_000696875.1 Nestor notabilis
CATAAGGTACTAAAACTGTCAGTTACAATGACTTATCTTATACAAGGATTATTTTATTTTATTTTATATTGTATTTTTTAAAGTTTTGCCATTATGCACAAAGCCATCAAGTTTAAAGTTACTTAAAACTGAATTTTCTTATTTACAGTGGATTATATTTCATTTTGTACTACCTTGTCTCAAATCCCCCCTTCATTTCCTGATCCCCTACCACCCCCTGGACACTCTGAACTGATCCCAGAGCCCCCCCAAATATCATTATCCAGTAAAAGTGGTTATAAATCAGATCGGTTGTCTCTTGCAGCTGATCAGTTTCTTGTCACCTTCTTCTGTGAGGGACTCTGTGTGGGGGAGTATTCCAGTTTCTGGTGGCAATCCTGGTATACTT
>NW_009925079.1:554-911 GCF_000696875.1 Nestor notabilis
TAAGACTTTCCCAGGTGGACAGTTCAAAAGCTGCACCCACTCCGGGTATTAAATCTCTGTCCCGAGCCCATTTTAACAGGGCTTTCAGAGTACCGTCGTTATATGATAAGCCTCTCTTAGAGAGCATAAGTTGGAGGAGTTTTACTCCAGCTGCCTTTTCCTTAGACAGTGAGATTCCCATCTCCTCCCCGACTGCTCACCTGCGTCCAGTGCAGTTCCTTTAAATTCATTGTGACCTGTTGTCACAGCTTCGCCTTCTCGGTAGCTTCGCCCTTCCCGGTGGCTTCGCTTTTTACAGTGGCTTCGCGTCCAGCGCAGATACTCTCATCGTGACTTGCCGTCACGGCTTCGCCTTTT
>NW_009925079.1:1279-5836 GCF_000696875.1 Nestor notabilis
AATACAGCTCATGATAGGCTTAAGCTTTCAGTACATGCGAAGGCTTTAGCAGTCCTAAAGTATGCAGAGTTTCTTGTTACCTAACCAGGAGTTGTCTTTCTCAAGCTAACTCCCCGGGAGTTGTCTTTCTCAAGCTAACTCCCTCATTCCACAGCTGCAAATATTCTTTAAATAACCTTGTCACTAGGCCTTGGTGCCTAACTCAGACTCTTGCTATTGACATGAGTCCTGGATCGCTCATGTGTCCATTTTGTTCCAACTAGTCCTCCACAGTAGGGGATGTGATAGACCCACTCAATGCCATACTCTTTGGCCCAAGTGTCTACAAGGTTGTTCCAGAAATAAGTACCATTGTCTGACACAGTTCTCTCTGTGGTGCCGTGTCGCCACAAGACTTGTTTCTCAAGGCCCAGGATAGTGTTCTGGGCAGTGGCGTGGGGCACAGCGTATGTTTCCAGCCATCCGGTGGTTGCTTCCACCATGGTAAGCACATAGCGCTTGCCTTGGCGGGTCGGTGGGAGTGTGATATAGTCAACCTGCCAGGCCTCCCCATGCTTGTACTTCAGCCATCGTCCTCCATACCAGAGAGGCATCAACTGCTTGATTGCGGTTCATGTTTCACATTCACGGATAACCTGTGTGATTGTGTCCACTCCTTCATCATGAACCCATCTATACACTGCATCTCTTCCTTGGTAGCCTGAGATGTGATAGGCCCACTGATCTATAAATAATTCATCTTTATTTTGTCAATCCAAATCCAAAACAATGGGAAGGTGAGAATAAAATATGGATAATTTCTCCTTACATTGTTTTGAAGAGTCATACTAATATATATATGGAGATCTGCTGACCTCACACAAATGGAACTGCATTGTAAACCACCAGCACAGACCTCCTCTTGTGCTGTGTTGATCCTGCAGTCAGATGTGTGATTACCACACAGGCAGATATATTAATGTGCATTAACATGCAGGCCTTTAACCACAACAGTACTGCAATTCATAGCAAAAGGGCATTAATAATGCAGAGACCTGTAAGCATGTTCAAAGAAGATGCCATGTGGAATTGCAGACGTAGAAAGTTCTCTAGGAGGGCTCTACCATCAGAGAGCAACTCAAGAGAAGAAACTTTACAAAGGCTTAAAACCATTACCATTCTAAGACTTACCATTCTTCCCATTCTGAGACTGCCCAAATTTGCTTGCTCAAACATGTAGATTCTTTATTGCTTCACCCTTTACTATTAGGACTGCCTGCAATCAGTAGTCTGGCCTCAGTAGGATGCATATCTCCTATCGCCACCCATCTCCCTGTACAATGCTCTTATTATGCAGTTCATTTGAAACCTGGCCTTGTGGCCTCTGTCCTCTTGCTGGCCCCATGACTTACTGCTTCTTCTGGCCCCAAGGCTTGTGGCCCCTCACAGCTTTCCGAGTGCGAAATGAAATACCTCAGCAGTCCCATCTGCTCTGTGCAGCAAAAAGTCAACCAGGCGTTCACTAGTCACAGTCTTTGGGAGTTAGAGAGGCCCTGTGCAGAGTACACATGAGGAGAAAGAGGAAAAAGACACAAATGGAACAATTCACAGTTAAATTCCACTGAAAACGTAAATCAAATTTACAAGATATTAATTGAATGGTGAAGAGAAGACACAGTTAAGATAGGCAAGCTCAATTTATTTTAATGTGTAGTGACAAGAACAAGTTAGTGTGAAGCAATTCTTGGTGTGGATTTAAGTAATTTACAGTAACTGCGCAGGAGAATAGCTTTACTCAATGGTGAGTATAAGGTAATTACAAGGGACATACCCCTTTCATTTTTTTTAAACAAAACAATTTTCTACTGTGCTTTTACCCTAACTTGTCAGAAATTCACACACTTCCTTCCCACTTTAGAGATTTTTTCAATAAATACCAAAGCAGCTCTCCATGGCTCCCTTCAATTCCTTTCTTAATATGTACTGTGTCTGTGAAAGCTGCAAACGCTTGATAGCAGATAGGTAGATGCAGACCACTAAAGGGCTTGAACTCCCTGCCAGGCTGGTCACTGTTGTGTTCCTGTTACCTCATGCTTATTCTGACAGCCCATAAACCCTCATGCTTTCTTTCTTATCATGATACTGTCAATTCTCTGAACAGGAATAATTTTCCAGTCATAGGTATCTAAAACCATTCCCTATCTGTGGCAGGATTAACATTTTATGGCAGAGGAGAAAACAGAAGGACAGCTTTCATCCTAAAGTACCACATACATTACCACAGATAAATGTTAATCCTAAACCAGGGGTTTACCCCATAGCTTCAGAACATCAAGGAGAACCATAGGTTGCTGCGCATGTGACAGGAATGTTGCCTCTACTATGCATTTGCAGGTTAAAATATCTGACAGCCTTATCTTTTCACTTGTCTAATACAGAGATTTTTAACATGGATATGTATGCCTGTGGGTTTGTAACAACTTTAAAAAAAATTCTGATGGATAACTAAAAAAAAAAAAAAGACAAGTTTGTTGTCCTTAGCCTCAGCACTCTGAAGAGGAAGCATTTAGATGGCAAAAGCTAAGGAAGATTGTTTTGCAGAAGGGGAAGTCCTAATAAAGGCCAGAAAATCACCAGTGGGCATGAAGAAACCCAATACAGCTCTAATAATAGACAGGTAAGGTCACAAAGATTAGTATTTAAGACCTTTGTGGGTGTGTAAGAGGGACAGAGGCTGTCTGATAACCTTGTACTTTTCAGATTTGGTTTTTTTTCTTCTTCACCTGATATCAGCAAGCCCTGTCTCAGAAACATTGTACTAGAAGGACCCCCAGTCCATCCCTATGTACTGAGGGAGGGCTGAGCCTAGGCACAACTCTGGCAGATACTTGTCTAAACTTACTCTTTTAACTTGTAGTGAAGAAGAATCCACAATATCGGCCTTGTAGTTTAAAAAACCAACCACCTTTCTTTGATGTCTAACCAAACATTGTACCAGAGTGAGTCCATTATTTTTTGTCCTTTGACACTGTGTCCATGGGCACAGTTGATGATAAAGGACATTTTTATGTGCGGTGCTATACAGTTTTTTTTTTCTTTTCTTCATTAGCCAGCCCATCCCTTCATGCTTCCCTCAAGGATTATGTTTCCTCTCTCAACACTGCAAGTTGTCAGGATATTTTTAAGTTCAGTACACCAAAAATATAAATAATATTAAATATTATAGAAAATAACATAAAACCTACAAGCTGTAAAACTGAGACCCTACCAGCACAAGTAGACCAGAATAATTACCACAGTGATCATTACTTCTGTTAATTCATCCTGGAAAATTGAAACGAGACATTCTGACAGGATATAAGGAAAGATTATTTTCATTACGAAGACAGTCAAGCCTTGGCACAGGTTGACCAGAGAGGCTGTGCAGTGTCCATGCATGGACATCTTCACAGTGAGACTGTGTAAGGCCCAGAGCAACATGATCTGACCTCCTAGGTGACCTTGCTTCAAGCAGGAAGTGGGACTAGAGACCTCCTGAGGTCCAACCTGAGTTACCTTATGGTCCTGTGAGAAGAATTGCTTCCCTGTCAGTAATGTACCATCGCTGACCCATATTCAGTTTGCAATGTACTGTAATACTCAGGTCCTTTTCTAAGGACTGATATCAGCTCTATTAGTTATAGGTGTACATTTGAGTTGTCCTTTCCAAATGCAGTGCCTGTTCCTCTTACTATTGTTCCTGAAGAGCTCCTTTCTGCCATTTCCTAAATTTGCTAATATTTGCTTTTTCTGAGGTCCACTGATCATTCTGTGGCTATATCTTCACCTTGCAAGAATCCCTCAGGAATTTTTAAGACCTTTCTCCAACACTGCAGAGAACTGCTTCTGGCACCACATTACTTGTGATGTGCAAGCCATGTTACTTGCAAGCCTTTTCCTAAGTCAGCTTAGTGGGTCTCGAAGGGTCTGAAGCACAATAATGCAGGGATACTTCAGCCTGGAATACTCTGTGGAGTTTCCTGAGAAACAATGATATCTCCATAGGTAGGTAGGGGCTGCAGGCTCAGTGAACCAGTGTTGAAGGTGACAACTTGAATTCCAGTCTCAAATTGACCTTCATGTTCCAGGCTCTTCAAATTACATACATCTTTTGACATTTCCAAATACCAATCTGAGATTTTTATCCTGCAAAATCAAACATTCAAGAGGATAAGCAAATTTAAATATAGAAAAAAATGAAACTGCTGGATATGTGACTACTGAGCATGCCTTACCTTAAAATGATATAATACCTGTAACTTTAATTCAGGTCTTCATTTTTTAAGGACAAACTCTTAAGGAAACTTTGAATCGAACCCCCTCACCTGGGTAAAGGCAGATCTCACTACCTGCCAGGGAGGATTTTTCAGCTTTCTGAGAGCAGTGATCTGCAAGAAACTGTTCTGCTTTGGAGCATTTGTGATCAAGAGCCCTAGACCCCAACTTGTCTTCAAAGGAATTAAAGTGGTTTTTTTCCTAAAACAAGATAATCTTTAGGGATACTTGTTCTGTGGTGTCCTGGGTTCAGCTACAGCAGTC
>NW_009925080.1:0-24557 GCF_000696875.1 Nestor notabilis
CCCTAACTATTCTATGTTTCTATGATTCTATTCTAATTTTAAAAAAACCCTGTTCTTTTCATGTAGCACAATGGAATGGAAAAAAGAAGAGGAAAGGAAACCAAATCTATACTCTAAACTATATTTCTAGGCTTTATGTTTTCATAATATGTTTTCCATGTCTATTTGTTAAGGATATCCAGTTCAGAACATATCTGTAGAACTCAGGTTATTGCAGATTTTTGATCAAACAGTGAAGCTTATTCTAATATGACTAGGTTTTATTTTCAATATAATCCACAAGTCAAATCATATTGGAATAAAAACATTCTTAAGAGATGTAGGAAACGTTGTTTTCATATTGCATAGCTTTACTGAAGTAAACTACAATAACAAAAAATGCTGTAGATGTATCCTTTAAAAATTTATTTTCATTGAGATTTATTCTTTTCATAAAATAGAGGCTGTAGGGACTGGTAGCCGCCTCCCACTCAGCAGTTCCATTCTCTTACAGACAACTTTGTTTTATAGTTTGTGTTATAGATTTGTTGAACTCCAACTTAAAGCCACCATAAAAGAAAAGCCAATTTCTTGACCTCTGTTGTGAGATAGACAGGAGCTATGAGCTTGAAAATGAAAAATGATTGTGAGTCCAATTCATTCCCTTTTGTCCTGTTGTGGTTTAACCCCAGCTGGCAACTAAGCACATAGACCTGCTCTCTCACTCTTCCTCAGTGGGATGGGGAAGAGAATTGGGAGAGTAAAACTGGGAAAACTCATTGGTTGAGATAATGAGAGTCAAACAGGTAAAGCAAAAGCCACTCATGCAAGCAAAGCAAAACAAGGAATTCATTCACTGCTTCCCATTGGCATGTAGATGTTCAGTTCTCCAGGAAAGCAGGGCTGCATCACTCATAACAATTACTCAGGAAGACAAACGTCATCATTCCCAGCACTCCCCCCTTCCTTCTTCTTCCCCCAGCTTTATAGGCTGAGCATGACACCATATGTATGAAATATCCGTGTGGTCAGTTGAGATCAGCTGTTCTGGCTGTTTCCCCTCCCAGCTCCTTGTGTACTTCAAGCCTACTTGCTGGTGGGGTGGTGTGAGGAGCGGACAAGGCCTGGACAGTGATCCAGGCAACCAGCCTGGATCAGTGATCTCCAAGCCAATGCTCGAATGATTTTTCTTTTACTATATCTGTGAGATGCAAGACCAAGCGTTCATCTTTTTCATCTTTTCCCCCTCCAATATTAAAATTTAAATCCCAGACTTTGAAAAGAGTTCAGAAGGTTGAAAATGAAGGCTCACACATGCAGTCTTCTAGCTCAGTTGTTCATAACACAGATGAGTCCTTACATAATGTGCAAATATAAGTGTATATAGATATATATTTATATAAAGAGGAAGCATGTACACAGTAGAAAAAAGTTTCTATCAAATAGATTAAAAATTTTGAAATGAAAACAATTATATGGACCGTGAGACAACATCAATCATGAACTAGCAGCTGAGACTACTACACGCCTAAGTGAATGATCCTACTTTTCTTTACAAATGGTTTAAGTCAAGCTATAATGTTTTGGTTGCAGATTTTAAAACCAAGCAATTTAATACAGACTATTAGCAGAACTAAGCAGGGTTATTAACTCAAAAAAACCCACATGACTTTGCTGGAAAACTCTAATCACAGCCGGCTTCTGACAAATGAGTTTCAGGTGTGTTGCTTTCCAGCTAGAACATTCACCTGACCACAGAATCAACAATAATAGACTGGACTGAGCCAAAATCTGTGCTGTGATGAAGCCAGGTTCAACCATACAACTCAGGTAGAGCCAGTATTCTTTTTCATTTTTTGTTTCTAGTTACATGCTTCTTACTGTTGCTTACAGAAAAGGACTCCTTCTCATCCCTGAACAAAAATTATGCTCATTATCACTGTTCTTGGCTCTGTCAAGCAACAAAACAAAGTAGAGCCAAATATTGCCAGGCAAGACTTTTAGCCCAAGACTTTCCCCAGATTGCAGTACTAGCTTGTACAATTAATTCTCTGAACACTTATCCCCAAACCACTGAGCTTCTGGAATAATGCCATGCCTATTATTCCTTTTTATTTGATGTTGACTATAATGAGCTACAGCTGTCCCAGTGAGTCATCAGTAACTAACCTGAAACTCCCTGTAAGGTTCTAGCTTATACTGCTAGGATAATAATTTTGTTGGTTTACACCTTTGAGTTTCCTCCCTTACTGAAAATGTGAGAAGTCATAGTGGTATTTCTCATTTTAGTCAGAGAATGTAAGAAGATGCCTAGAAGTCATGTAAGTTGCCTTTGTATCAAAATAGACAATCATATTTAAGGTATATTGAAGATATGTAAAGGAACAAGTATCAAGCTGAGCTAGGTCTTTCTGAGCATGGTATTAATACCGAGTTTATTAGAAGTAATAATATGGGAAACACTCAAACAAAAATACATACATCTAAAAGAAAGAGCACAGACTAGGCCAGTGGATTGGGAGCTAGTGATGGTAGGAGACTCAGGAAGAAAATATATTTGTATATTCATCTTTTCAGGCAACCATCAAGAGTAGATTTCCAAACTCAGAGCTTTGTGTTTTGTGCTCTCTAGGTTTTTGCCTTCTCATGAATTTCTGGTGCCAATGATATATTTAGCACATGCCATGAATCTGTTTGGAGATTTTTAATGTCTAACAGTTAGAATTCTGAAAATTGCAAGACAGCTACTGATGGACTGTAACATAAATGTTGCTTATTCACATACAAAGTTCTTGTTTATGTTGGAGAGTCAGACTGTCAAGTTATTTGTTTCACCTGTAACTTGAACTGGCTAGGTCTCCTTACAGCATAAACAAGATTCTAATTACTTAGATGTGTTTGTAATTTACTCAGACACTTGATTCAAACTGAAGTCTCTATGAAAGAGAATTAAAGATTTGGATGCACAATTGCAGAAGGCTTTCTTTTCTGTAATTGCTTTACCTTTGACTGTTGATTACATTACAGGGGGAAATGGTATGGGTGATCCATATAAATTAAGAAAAAATTTGCCCTAATATAAGTTTGAAGAGCTTACATTCATACCAGTAACCTGTCTTTTTGTTGTACTGCTAGCAGTGTTTGGCCCTCCTTTAGGGCAGTTGCAGTTTCAATTGCATTAAGCAATTGTCCAGCTATATGTACTTGTTCTCTCTGAATTACTTTATTGTTGTGGTATCTGCTGTTGGTTGATTTATTTGAATAAATTCCATAGTAGTCCTGTTAGCATAGTAGGATTTTGATGGATAAAAGGAAGATAAATCTATGCCAAGATTTTCTAGGGCTAGATATTATTACTGTTGTTTCCAGGTGAGAGACCTCTTCACTAAAATATTGTCTCGTTTAATATATACAGTTACAATGAAGCTCCTTGCTACTGTATTGGTAAAATCAGTAACTCATGGTAAGAGGTGGATATGAAAATTGCTCACAGGGTTTTATACAATATCAACAACGAAGAGTTTTAGTAGGGATATAAGCCTGACTATCTTGTCATTAACCTTATCTTCCTCTGAAATGTCAATTAAAAGCTGTGTGGTTCTGAGTTAACAGTGGGTTTTAAACCACAACAAGCATATACAATCATCTATATAATATATGCAGTTACAATAACTTAAGGGTTAATAAAAATTATGACTGTGCTAGTGATGGAAATTTCAATTTAGTTTTGTGCCTCTTAGGTGGCTTAGAACAAACAACTCTCTTCCCCCAACTTCTGATCTAACAATATCAGATTGATGAGTTGCAGAGTGATTCACCGCTTTTTCTGGCTTCATGCCTAGATCTAGTCAGCCAAAACTAAGACTTCTAAGTGTAGAATATCATGCCAGATGTTGACTAAGCTTATGTTTTGAGGCTAGAAGTCATCAGAGATTTCATGTCATCAGTTAATGTAGCCAAGTTCTATTTTCTTTTGAAATGTGAAGTAAAGAAAATGTGAAGACACTTTCTTTTTTCTGTTTTTTTGTCTTCTTTTACTGAAATGACCTATTATTTACTGTTGAAGATATCTATGTTATTAATATGATTTTTTTTTTGAACCAATGGTCTATAAACAAGTTAATTGATTCCATGATGTTTATAGGTTGCATACTACTGTTCGGGGTTTTTTTTCCTCATTTTCCTTATAGTTTTTAATAAATAGAGCTAGACATTTCCCTTATTGGGCAAACATGCTTGTAGCAGTTTATCCTCTGCTGTAACAACTTTACAAAACTTGTCAGAAATGAAAACAGAGATGAGAATGTATTGAGTTTTTTAGTTTCGGTTGTGGTTTTTCATTTGTTTTGTTTTGCTTTGGGTTTTTTTTTTTTATTTTATTTTCTTTTCTGACTTTTATCCTAGAAAAAAAATTACTTCAGATTGACTCCAGGCAGCTCTAACTTATGTGACGCACACTCACTCAGCAGACTGTTCAAGGTCTCACTGCCCTTGACATGAAAATTTTGTTTTTACATGGATCAACTCTTTTGGGAAACTTATCTAGCACATGAGTTATCTAGCATATGCTTTTCTTCAGAACGAGACATGCATGTCTTATCTTTCTGCCTAATTGTTTCTTCAGCAAATATGTTTATTTTGGCTACTGAATGGAAAATAGTAGTTTTCACTGAATGCTTGAGTTTGCTTGCACATTAACTCTCATTACTGATAGAGTAAGACTGCATTTCTCTTGACTTTCTCCCCACTCTCTTTTTATACTTTACTATCAGAACTTCCAGAACTGACCATGTGGTGTGCAATATTCCTTCAGTATGTATGCTGATATCAGCATACTGACTTTCATATTTTGCAACTTTGCAAGTGTAGAAACAACCTACAAATTGACATCTTCCTATAGATAACTTCAAAGAACAGTTTAGGTTACCCCTCCCCACACACACTGTCTCCTCCAAAAACCCAGCCCACCCACAAATACATCTTTTGGAGCATAAATATGCCACTGTTAAGAGCACCACTGTAGTACACTCCCAGCCTCCCCTACCACCTCTGGGTTTTTTTTTCTTAACTTTAATGTGAAATATTTCACATGTGTGAAAATACACACATATATATTTTTTGCAAAGTCATCAAATGCATATTAGAGAACAGCTTTTCCATAGCATGAAGAGACAGTGGTCTGAGATACTATCCATTTCTTTGCACAATTTATAGTAAGAATTCTTAAGCTGCTCTTCCTAAAAGAGCTGAAACAATATTTCCCTGCTTTAATAGAGGTATACATTGCAACGTAAGGACTCTACTTTGGGGATGGTGATAGGCATTTTTTATCTGCAATGATTAAAACTTTTTTTGCTATTTAAAATAAGGAGAAGAGTTTTCAAAAATGCATCATTCCTACTTTGAACTTTATGCAGTTAGTAATAAGAGTAGGAAAGAACATTTCAGTTGTATACAAAGTTCTCAGACTTTGTTATACTCTATACCAAAACTGAAATATAATATATTAACATAATATAATGAAAGAGAGAATTACAGTGTAGAATTTAGTAACTCTTTATCTAATCCTTTAGACCATTCCACAGATGTCACTAAAACTTATTTTTATCTTGCAGATCAGTAAAATACATTATCTCCTCAAGTTATCATAAAGTTGGCAGAAAGAAACCTTTCTGTATTAACACTGACTTTTGCAAATCTTTATTCAGGAACCTTATCTAGCAATTTGAAGTAAGCTACCCTGCCTGACTTTCCTCATGAGGAAGAAGGTTTTTTCAGTTGGAATATCTTTCAGCTTAAACCGGTTTCATTGTATCCTCCTACCATGCAGCACCATGAAAAACCTGTCTTGAACATCATTATTATAATAAACATCATTTATTATGGTGTGTGACCAAGGACTTTCTAAAAATGCTAATCAAATAGCATACTATAGAAGCAATTTTAAAATAATTGTATTAGGGGGAAAAAAGGTAACAACATCAGTTTTATGCCTCAAAAAAGATAACTGAAAAAAAATGCCACCAACTTTCTAATTCAGGAGAGGAAGAGTAGCATCATTTTAAAGCACTTGTTCATCAAGTAAGTCACAGAACTGAATTGTGTAGATGTGTTTTTAAAAAGGTGACTAAAAAGAATGCATGAAAGTGGCCAGGTTTGCAAGATAATGCTTAGAACATTCATGAGATCCTTTAAACTTTTTAAGACTATATGGTAAACATAGCTTATTATAATGTCTTGAAAATAATCATTCACATTGAAGGATTTTTTTTTTGTTTGTTTTTTTTTTGGAAAACTGATCAATATTTTTCATTTTACAGAACATTTAGTCTCAAATATACTAGTAAGTGATGCATAAAGAGTTTTATGTGGTGGCAGGTATATGAAAAAAACATGTATCTTCTAGGAAACTCATCTGAGTTAGAGGGATGATAGTAAACCTTTGATATAAAATCATTGTTGTCATCTTGCATTTAGACATTTTCCAAAAATTTAGCAGTATGTAAGTGTTTAAATATACATATATATAAGCAATATTATATAATGTTACATTATGTGTTTATTATATTATTTAATTATATATATGTATATATACACATTATGATATGTTCCTGGAATCAGAAGTGTCTGAGAAATCTGGATTTTCTTTAAACATTCTATAACTATACTTTAAATGCTTTTAGAACTTAAAAAAATCCAAAAAAACTGTTTCCAGGCAAATATTAACTTGCTGCCCGTGGAAAAAGACATCTACACTCAGGATTAGGGACCAAGGCTACAGTGAGATAGTGAGTGAAGAAGCTTGCTAGTGCTACAGATTCAGCCCAGTAAGATTCAAATTCTACAGCTTTGTTACAGTTTTGCTTTTCTGTTAAGCATTTTATATATAAAACTGGGTACTTACATGGCTGATGAAAAAAGATAAAGTAAAAATCAGTTTGCCTGTTTCTAATTTATAGTTTTTGTTCTGAATGGTCTTGGTTAAAAACTGGAATATATATAAGTGTTTTTTGGTGTTCCATAACAACACAGAGCTTGAACTTACTTGCTTAAAGGCATATCATTGTATAAAACTTCCCAGCTCTGGATTAGTTTCTGAAGCAATCTGCCTCTCTTTGTTGGTTATAGAGGAACAGAAAATGATTTAGTCTCTTCTCTGAGTGCTAGATAACTTGTATTGAGTTTACGGTTCCTTGTTTCTCTTAAAAAAAATCTAAGTTATGCGTCTACACATTTGTACATCTACAAAACAATATTTGAAACTTTCAGAAGTCTTTGGTTGTCATTCTCTTGTCCATAGAATCAGTTCACACTGGAAGAAATTTTGTCAAATCCAGCTTCATACTCAGACTGAGCACTGATCCGGCCTGTGTTCAGCTGGATCTTGAGTGTCTCCAAGGATAGATTCCAGAACCTCTCTGGGCAAGTTGTTCTGATGATCGTATCTTAACAGTTATATTCTTTTTCCTTATATCTAGTCAGATATTCCCCTGTTTCAATATATATATAACCACTGCATCTTGGTCTCCCAATGTGCATTTCAGTAAAGAGCCTTGTACTTAATAGTAAACTTGTCTTAAGGTCTCTTCTAGGATATTGAGTTATGTTTTTAGTAGAAATACTGTAATTCACTTAGTTGCTTATTATTTTCAAGTAAAGGTTTCTTTCTGAAGTTCAGGAGGAGAAAAAAAACCCACTTTTATTATGGACTAAAGCATCCTTAACTACTTCAGTCAAATAATGGTGATCTTTCGGTAATGTGGGTGGAAGCTCAAATGAGAGGCTTTTCTTTCTTGTCTATTCCTAGCTTCTTGTGAATTGTTAAAGTATCATCTGTAGCATATTAAGCAGCGGGTGGTCAATAGGCTATGCACTGAAATACGTCATCAGGTTGCTGCAGTGCAGATTATTCTTGGTCATCAGAGAGAACACATATCAAAGTTGCTTATCAAAATCCCACACACAGTTAATGAACCATGTTTCAATTTTCATGGCCTTCACTGTACTGCTACCAGCTAATGGGTTGCAGCAAATTGTAGTCAAGTTATTTGTTTAGCCCAGGCCTGTTCCTTTTTCAATGATGTTGTTTCATCTTGGTTTACCAGTAAGGTCAGAAGGATGCTTTCTGGAATGTCCTCATTATATCAGCGTCCATTGTGGTGGTTTTGTTTTTTCTGGGTTTAGTTGTGTTTACTTGTTTGTGGGTTATTTCCATTTCTTGTTTGTTTTTTTGTTTTGTGGGAGTTTTAAAATAGTGATTATTATTAATGACCCTTCATGTTCTTATAAAAAGGAAATAGATCAGTATGAATGTAGCAGTGATCACCTGATGTAATAAATGATTAGAAGAAAATCAAAATTTCTCAATCTTCTTATATTATTCTAGTTTTCCTACTGAGGTAATTAAATTAAATTTTTTCTATTAAATAGTTCTGGAAGAAAATATTTTATCATATTTTCTACAAATTGATAACTAGGTAGCATGAAATAGGCAGCCTTTGGTCTAGCCCTTCCTTTTTACAGAAAAAAATAAAGAAGGACAAGAAGCTTCTTTTTAAGTTAAAGTGTAGCACATCTTCTGTTTCCAAACTAATGCAGTATCAGAAGTCACTTCAAAATGTTTTCTGGATGAATGTCTTTTCATATGCATCAGAAGATAAGCCTTTCGAGACCATACGACATTGACCCAAGCCTGATCCTGTTAAAGTCACCATGTTTCACTTTTTGTGTTACGTAAATTAGTGTGATTAAAAAATACAGCAATTTCCTGTTTCATTTTTTTGATGAATTGACAGTTAAGAGGTTTGAAAGTAGGTATGGCAGATGCAGAATAAATTCTTATAATTAAATTGAAAAGAAAATTAACTGCCAAGTTTTTTTCTTACAGTTAAAAAGTAGAATATTTTCGTGAAAGAAGAGATAAAGGCCTTATATGAACTTTTGCAATTGTAGAGCAAGGAACATCTTTTGCTTGAAGGCTATTCTGTTAACCCAGTAGGCATTTCTAGAATTATGACAAATAGCTATATCTACCAACTACTGCTAAGATTTTTCAGATATGTAGTTATTTATCTCCTTTCTTTAAGTGCTCATCTATCATTTGTCACTGATAGCCTCAGAACAACTCAGCTGAACCTAATCGTTTGGGCATTTACACTCTTATTGGTGGATATATGCAAAGGCATTCATTTGCAGCTACCTTCCTAAACCTTTAAGCTCTGGTATTAGGCAAAAATCCCAAAACTGTGAACAAGGATTCTCAGAATAGGTATTTTCCTTCCCTTTTCCCCACTGATTCCTTTAGCTTGTGCTAAGATCTTCTAAGCCATCTGTATGGGCTTCTCTTATGCCAGCATAGATCAGTGCTGAAAGAATTTAGCTGTACAGGCAAACTGGGATTCCAGTATTTCTAATTTTAGCAGAGCCTTGAAATTCATACTCCCACAACCCTCAGGAGTGCCTTAACCACCAAGAATTATCAAGTAACTGTCTTGTGTAAAATGAATAAAGAACTGCTGGGTTGGGATACAAGACTCTCCATCTTTAACTACTGTAATCACAGGCAGGGATCCTGGCTTTTGATTTCTGTTACCAGGAATGGATCACTGATACGTGCTCAATAATAGTTAGATGAAATATGAAGTATTTCCAGAGGACAACAGTTCTGCCCTCCCAGAAGAGATTCTAGTACTAGGACACACCTTTTTGCTTTCTCAGACTCGTGTTTTATCTTTAACCCTATGAATTTGTATTCCTACTACAAAACAAGAGTACCTAGTGTGCAATCCTTTACAGTTTCTTCAGCTTAGCTTGTAACTTCGTGGTTAACAAAACCTTCTGTGGCTGGGATGAAACTTTTAATAACATTACACTTCTCTGAAAGAAGTGAAATGTTAAATGTTAGTAGATTAGCTTTTTCTTTCAAACAGAGGGTCAATGGAAGTTTTCCCTTTAATGTGTTTCCTTTAATCTATTAATATTATACCTCCTGTACACAGAAAATAATTATGAAAGGATTTTCAACTTTAAATCAGAAACACTTGGAAATTCTGCCCTACACCATGGTCTGGTTGCAAAATAGATGCCTAATTTTCTTTTGTGAACTTAAAGTCTACAGAATAAGCCATATGTTTGTATTTGCTGGTATCTTCAGGTGCAAAGAAAACATCTTGTATGCAGATTTTTTCTCAAAGAAAACACCCAAGAAAAAGAAAAGAACTAGTTGAATGTCATATTTAGGATAAGAATGAAAGAACAAAAGTTGCATGAGAAGAAAATCATTCAGCTGACATCATTCCAAGTGGCCTAAACTTGAATAGCTCGTAATACTTCTTGTGCCATTTTGATTTAGTTTTTATTTTGCATCTAACTTTTAATTTTTGTTTCCGAGAACAATTTGTGGTTTTTAATATAAAAATATATTCCTATGTGCTAATTCATTATACTATATTTTTACTAGTAACATATAAAATGTAATTTCAAAATTCAGCTTTGGATTTCTTATCTTACCGACAAAACGTATGTTCAGCTTTTCGTCAGGCTTAGCAATATGAAAATATGAATTTTTTCAGCTAAATGAATCTCTTTTAGCTTTTTTTTTTTTTTTTAAGAACGTGTTATTCATGAAAATACCAACTGACGTTAGTGTGCTTTTGGTAACTGAAATATTCCTAATTTAGAGAACACATATGTTTCTTCTTAATGGATATAATTCTGCATTAAAGGACTGTCTGCTTGAAGATTACACTTCCGTAGTATTTATTAAATAAGACAGAGTCATGGAATTGGAACTGACCTTAACCTTTTAAGTAGAAATTTGCTAAACAAATAATCAGAATACATTCTGAAATCAAGTTGAATACACTTTAAAATGAAAAATAAAGGTCTAAAATGCTTAAATATTAACTTAATGTTAAACTCTGAAGTATAACTTAGTGACTTCAAACAAAGCAGAGACTAAACACCTGGAGATAATAGAATACCAGTTTAGATGCCTGAACATTAAATTAGATACCTAATATTGGGGATGGGGAAAGAAGACGGAAATTTGTAATTTTGCCCTTGGTATTAAAAAAATAAATAAATCTGCAGATCAGAAAGGCCAACATAAAACCCCCCAAACAACTCACGATAGTATTCACCTGCTAATCATTGTTGTTCTAGCACTCAGAAAAATCTTGGTCAATATGAGCTTCCCTGCATTAATCACATATCACTAACCATCTACCTACTGTATCTGCCAGAAAAGCAGCATTCCTTTGGTGGTCATTATCAACATATTTCATGTTTTCTATTTTACTTGTGCTTCCTGCTGTTGTCTACCAATCTTTCATTGTCAAAAGAAAAGTGGAGAAAAGAAAAATGGGTGGAAATCCCAGCAATTACTCAAGGAAGATTAGCCTATATGACTCAAAGATGCTATGTGAGTTATCCAGTAACGCATTTTTTTCCTGTAGCTTTTTGGTCAATGTTTGAAAACTATTAATCTTAGAAGAAAGACTGTCTTCAGTGAATGCTCAGTGGCAAAAAAAAAGAATAAAGTTTAAAGAAAATGACATATCTTGTTTAGTTGCTCTTTCTCATGCTTCTATTCCCAAGGAATATACATAAGTAAATTCCTGAGGTGCCTTGGCATTTCTAGATGAGTATCACTTACTTTTCAGCTCTGTGGAGTGTTTTCTGGACACCAATAAAGCTTTAGTTGTTCATGACTTGCAATTTCTCTTTGGCAAATCTTTTTCTCTCATGGGGACCTGAGAGCATTGGAATACCTGAAGGATGAAACTATCTGAGTATACAAACAATAGCGCATGTTAGTTTCCGGTGCAATCCCTTAGACTCCTGTGAAAGTAAAGAGTAAAGGAATTTGGCTTTCTACCTGCAATCTCTATTACAAGTTCTAAACCACAGCTACAGTACAAGCATAATTATCAAAATAGCTTTCTGGCTATTGTGTTTGTGGTGTTATTTCACTGTCATTTTCTTTATTTTGGGAAAAAAAAATAGACATTACTAAATAGACATGAGTATGTGAAACATTGTCATGTTATGTATTTCATCTGTCTAATGCAGCTTCCTTACTAGTTCAGTATAGGTTAAGAAACTGGGATGTATGAAGTGCAGGAAAAGAATCCTTTATGGCATTCATACAGCTGTGCCGTAGTTTCAACAGACAGTAGTTTGTGCTTGCCAGCAGACAGATTTTGTGTGCAAACCACCCACAGATAGAGAAAACAGAGTAATTTACTAATCCTCTTTTACAGTACAGCTGTTTTGTTCTCATACTTTAGGGAGTGTAAAATGGATAAAAAAAATAAATTTGGAATGTTTTACAGATTTTTTTTAAACTATGTACTTAAGGTTAGATAAACTAGCCAAGATCCCTCAGCACCTCCTAATGTCTCTGCAGCGCCCTGGGATGTATATTCAGAATTTATGCTGTGCATGGCAAACACATATAAAAAAAAATATCTATTTGGTCTTCACCTGAATTGGTGACATCATTTCTACTCTGATTCAATAATATATTAAAAGACTTCCCAATAAAATTCATTGAAAGTGCTAGTCCTCAAGATACTATTAGTATAACGAAAAAAACTAGGTAAGTGAATCTGATCTGATTATGTTAGTTATTAAACTTATTTCATTGACTAACATAATTTCTGGAGTGGCAGATGGGCTTGGATTAGACTTTAGATAAATGACATCCAAATCCAGTTCATTGAGTTTGCCATGTTCTTTCTTCATGCTAAAGTTATTATGAAATAAAAAATAATAATATTTATGAGCCTCTCTGTACTTGCATGTGGGAGGGGAACATCTCAGATTATGATCCCTGTTCCCATGGCTGGTTTTGATTGTGTATCATACAGTTGTTGGATAAAATACTAAGATTACATGGAACAAGATCCCCTTTCACTTCTATTACTGCCTCTATGGCATAGTCAGATGTTCTAAACACTTATATGGAAACCACGGTTTTTGGTTTGCTGTTTCTATTGCCCAAAGGAAAAGGTCCTAGATGTAGACTCACATGGTGTTTATATGTTATCATCGGGGAATGAAGACATGTGGTATTTAACACCCTCTGACTAAGAACTGAACCTTTCTCACCTACACTGGAGTGAGTGTTTTGAGAGGACCACTCCTTGCAGGCAGAACAACACCTGATTTCCAGAAACTGATTAGGTTGCAGTTTGACACCTAGCTCATGTATACCTGCCCCTGTCAAAACCAGTATAGTTCTAAGTGTGCCTGGAGGTGTATCTTAAAACTTTGATGATAAAAAGCAAAGTTCCTCAAAAGGCTAAATCAGTTCAGGTCTTTATTCTCATTACTCTGGACTTCGGGTTTATCTATATAAGAATTTCACTTCGTACAAAAGCATACGTTTAAACCACTGAGTGCCATGATTTAAAGAGTTTTGCCTCATATTGCAGAGCAGCAGTATAGTGTGAGGATTGAACTCCTTTCAAGTGAAGTTAGGCAAAAAGTTTTGTTCTGTGAAAAAAAGATAACATGTCCCAGCTGCTGGTAGGTATTTATTTCATAGGACCCGCATACCTGGAAGTTGCCCCAGATGTGTATTGAGTCATTGTGGAGTCCTCCTCATCAGTTATGATTTTCTCTTTTACGTGACAACACTCAAATATGTTGACTGTATTCACTTTGATTCTGGTCTAGCCCACAGTTTGAAGACCTTTTTTTCTGGTTTTCGATTAAATATTTAGTCAATAAAAGCCTCCATGATGTTAGCATCATACAAACATTAGCTGACCCCTGTGACTGTCTAATTTACTTATACAAATACAGTATTTTTAAGCCATGTCTGTAAAACATACAACAATATATGAAGTAGCATTTTGCTGTTCTTGTTCCAGTCATTTTAGTGCATGTAATAAATGTAGGTTTTGTGTGTGTGAAGTTATTACTGGTATATATAATTAAGTGAGACTTGGTTCTGTTATAACATGATGACTTTGTATATTCAGCAGCAAATCACTGGTCTTCTGTTTCATGGCATAAATGACTACAAATCCACACCTAATTTACTGTGCACCTGTAACCAAATTTCTTCTGGTATTATGTATTTTTCTTATTTTTCTAGTACTTCTATTCCTTAGAAATTTTCCTTTCTGAGATTTTTTTTGTTTGCTTGTTTTCTTTTACATTTTCATGCTGAATCTTATTTTGCAATTTTCTGTCCATGCGACTAATTTTCTATTCCCAATGATCATTTCCCATGTTTTCCTATAAGGCAGACAAAGGATTATTACTATCTAGCTGCTTTAAAATAAATAATTGATCTAATTCCACCAACTGACATTTCACTTAAAATATTTTAACCACGAAACATTATAATCAATGCATATCACAGTAAGAAAACATGGATGGAAAGACTGTTCTTGAGGTTTTTTCGATGTTAAGAGAGGAACTGCACCCTCTTGTTCAGTTAAAAATAGATTCTTGAACACAGATGAGTGCATTGAATCAAAACCATCTATAACTTCTATTTTGACTGCATTGTCAAGTGTACTGAGGTGTACTCTGTGTGTCTGTCTGTCTACTGTCTATTCTTGTTTTTATTTTGACAATAAAAATACTACTTAAAAGTGTACCTAAACCACAAGCAAAATTCAACCCAAACCTGTTTTATGCTGTAGTGCTTGTTCCTTACTTAGAGTCTACAGCTTATTGTAAATTTTAACAATCATTTGATAACTCCCTACAACTGTAACTGACAACAAATACTTGAATAGGTTAACCTCATCAACCTACTCCTTATCCAGTAATGGATTACTTCAGGTGTTGAATTTACTTTACTTTCTTACTGTATGTATTTGACAGTAGAACTAATCACATTTGACACAGTGATGTTAAACCAGAGGACACTGAAACATTAAGAAACACCTATCTCTTGCTTTTGAGCAGCAGATGGTAACTCAAGGTGTATACCAATTTAAATTAAGTATTTTAATTAAAAAGCGACAAGGAGCTTAGTCACTCTCCTTCCTGAAAGAAGAGTCAGACAATAATGGAGGATTCCATATTAGCTTCTCATTTAGTTTTCCTTGATCTGTTTTGCTTTTCATTTAGATCACGGTAGTTTGTATATTGTTATCTGTGACCTGTAGTTCTTCATTAGAAAAGAGATCAACTGCCAGGCACATACCAGGAGTCGACTCTGCATCTGCCCATCCTTCAAATACACTCTGTCAGTGGGTAAAAGAACTAGAAATATACTTGTGAACAATAAGTGTATTTAAAATATATCCATGCAACAGATTTTTCTCAGTTGTAGAGATATATGCATATATGTTGTAAAAAGAGCTAGTAATAGATGCTGGCTTAGTGAATTACCAGTAGTAATTTAAATGATGAGACCTTTTTTTTAAAAAAAATTTTAAACAAATTTACTATAGAAAGATAAGTGGAATGAAGGAAGAAAAGATAAGCTATGAGGTGTTTTTGCAAGATTAAAAGGAGTGTGTAACCAGTTTATTTAACTGTAGGATACGATATGCCTACTTCTGACCAGATCATATCAGCAATAAAGTCATAGTGGTGGGAATTTGGAATAGGATAGTCAATATATAGTAAAACAGTACCTGGGGCTTGGGCTTGTAGTCATTGTACTGAGACAGGCAATAAATAAGGCCTCATGCTTAGATATGCATGCTGCATTTTACTTTGTTGTTCTTGTTCTGGTGGATTAGTGCTAGAAACCATTACTTACAATAGCAGGTCCACTCATTTAAATAAAACTACACATTAACATGAGGATATTTTTATGAGCAAGTGTCAGTATGATTTGGCTGTTAGTAGTACAGAAAGAGTTAGATGACCTGTTTCAGTTTAAGCTTAGCTTCAGTAATAAAGTGAGCACTGAATGGTAGGCAGCCCTGGGAGTCACTGTGATCCAGCAGACCGTGGGTATTACCATTCCATGAATAGTATAGCAAGGCCAGATGGAAAGAAAATAAATTGACTGGCATTTCTAATCTTTGCCACATGAGAAAATAAATGGATCATTTTATTAAACTCATCAGTGCTACACAATTTCGATACTGGAAAATGTATTGATGAAATTACAAACCATGAGGTTGTGCTGATCTTAATTCAGACTAAAGATCTGATGGTAGCAGGGGCTTGCCTTCATAAGTCAAGCCACAAGTCTTCTGTCACTCTTTGAAACCTTTACACAATTTGCATATGAAAGTAGTAAATAAAGATGTAGCATTTCAGCAACTGAGTAATGAGACCACACCATATGCCTTTGCAGTAAATGTCCCTTGATATGAATTGCATGATAATATGGTGTATGGTATGTTATTTCTGTCATATAAGATTGTCTTGAAACTGTCATGCGCTTTCATGGATATATCATAAGACAAAAATATTTTTCCAGTCAGTGTTATCCAAACAATCCTGTTCCAGATCATTCTGCTCAGATATAATATGACACTCTTATTTTTATATGAAGTACTGTAATATACTTCACTACAAGTTGAATAATATGACAATGAATAAACAACTCTGATCTGAGTTTTTGATAATTTCCTGTGCCATGAAATGTCCAGAATTTTCATGTATTTCAGAATGCACCTAGACCTAGAGAATATAGGAAAAACATCTTTTCACTGCTGCATAAATATCAGATATTAAAATAAATAAAATATATACACAGTCTTACATTCATGTTGCTTGGGCTTTAAAAGACTGGTCCTCATTTTATAGTGTTGTCATGAGACAAAATAGCAGTAATCCTATAAATGGATTTTTCATTACAGTACACACTGTTTTCCTTTAGCCTCTTGTATAAGCATTTTTTAATGGTCTGAATCTTCTGAACCTATATTGAGGTAACTACCATTTTTATAGTAAAAATGTAAGTTGATTATTTTTCAGAAATGAAGCAGCTTTTTGATTATCTATGTGCAAGTAGTATATTAAGTAGCAATTTGATCTTGGAGACCTGCGTTCCAATACATAATTAATACCTAATTTTTAAATAAATAAGAAAAGAATAATACTTTTAGGAACCTTTGCATTTTCAAAATACTGGACTGATATTCATGAGTACAAGCTTATGGGTGTAACCTAATTGGAGAACCATAGTACTTCTTGACATAGCTTTGGAGTTGCTGGAAAGGGATGATAAAAGATGAGTAAAGGTTTGTGTATGTGAAAACTCAGTAGTGTTAACACATTTCAGTATTTAACAACATAGTCTCTTGATCAAAACAATAATCTTCCCTTTTTGCAAGCATTACAATTACTTTTCTCAATAACCTCTTGCAAATCTTTCTGGAAAATGTTAACAATGTACTTTTATATTATTTCTAGAATACAGAAAGAAATGAATCTTAGTTGAAAAGTTGCACCAGTCAAAACTCTATTCAAAATACTGCTGCTTCATTTCACACACCCTCATTGATTTATTTTTTTTTTCCCCAGTGAACATTTCCATAGAATTGGCATAAAAATCATTAAGTAAAAATCAGAACAAGTTGCACATTCTAGACATTTAAAAAAACCCACAAGACCGGTTTACTTTCAGAAACAAATGGTAGTGGTGTGAAAAAAAAAGGCTGAGATTTTGGGGAAGAGCTTTTATTTTTACACAGTCTTCATATAAAATAAAACTGAGTAAGTTTTACCTGTTTGGTTCATTTAGTTTCATTTTTAATTTAGATTGCATAATTACTAATACTCTAACTTGTCCTTTTTTCTTTCCAAGACATGCAGCAAACGGATACAGTGGAAGGCAAGACTCAGATTTCAAATAACTCATTTCATAAAAGTGTACCCATAAGGATATCACTAAAAAATTACCTAGTTTTATTTCTAGACTTAAGAATAAAAAAAATTAATAGAGGTCAGTCTTACAACTACTGGAATCTTCAGCATGTTTAGAAAATGTTTTTCTTATACTTCATACTCAAAAACTAGTAGGTTAGCAATTTTTATGTTATATGTTTATCCTTTTATTTATTTATTTTATATTGAACTTTGTCAGAATTCACAGCCTGTAGTAGTTTAGCAAGATTTTTAGTTTTTATAGTACCACCTATATATAAAGCAACTGTAATCAGTATGCATTCCATGTGGAACTGTAACAAAACTGACATTTTGATATATGTAATTTCATATAGAAAAGTGTTACTGGATATTCTATAGCCAGAATAAGATCTTGAAACCAATTACTGTGACTTCAGTTATCAAATATAGCAGAGTTGTTATAAATACTTCTAATAGAGTCAGAACTGTAGATTTGCATTTGTCTGTAGATACATGGCATTAGAATTAAGCTATACCGCTAATGTAAAGAAACTGTTCCTTCTTGTGATCATTTGAACATAATCAAAGCTGTTTTCCATGTTGAGGAAACTTCTGAAAGTTGTAACAATTTCTGAGTATTCCTGTCTTTTGTGAGAAAGGCAAGGAAACTAATATGTAATGTAAATAAAATCTGACATCCTTACTTGTATTTTTCCCCCTTACAAACAAAATTATATAACAGGGAGGTTTAAGTGCTCATGCTAAATTTATAAATATATGAAGATTTGTACATTTAATAATAAAGATCACTCATAAAACAGAAAGGGAATGAGAGATGTATATAGTTTTTACAACCCAGGGAAATAGATCATTTTATTTTTTTCAGATAGCTCTTCTATGAAGTTTTTGAGTCTCATAATAAAAATGAATATAAAAGTGTGTCAAAGAAGTCACAGAATCATAGAATATCTCAAGTTGGAAGGGGCAATAAGGATCAGCTAATCCAACTCCTTGCTTCTTGCAGGATCACCTTAAACTAAACCATATGACTAAGAGCATCCAGATGCTCCTTGAACTCTGCCAGGCTTGGTGCTGTGACCACTTCCCTGGGGAGCTTGTTCCAGTGGCCAACCACCCTCTCAGTGAAGAATCTTTTCCTTATGTCTAATCTGAATTTCCCCAGCTTCATTCCGTTTCCTTCTGCTGTATCGCTGGTCACCAAAGAAAGTAGGTCAGTGTCTCCCCCTCCACAGCCACAGTTGTTGACTGCCATGAGGTCATCCCTCAGTCTTAGACCATCTTGATCAGAAAATGCCAAATGGAGTTTGACAAATAGTGTTCTAACTCTCTGCAAAGATCCTGCAGTTTAACTATTGCTTCTTTGATATATAGATATTGCCCCAAAACCTAGTAGGCTTGGTGCACAGTTTGGTGCATCTTTTCTGGTTTGGTATTCAGAAATTTGAAGGGCAGAAAAATGTGTGTAATCCAGAGCCCGCATACCTCTCTTCTGATTGGATTTTTGCATTAAAAAAGACCAATTGATTTCAAAGGAATATTGTATGTTTTTCCTCAAAGACCAGGGTAGAACATAGGACTTGAATAGAGCATTTTCATAATTTACCATTGTAAAACAAAGTATAATGCAGCACAGAGATTTAGAATTAGCCTCTCATTTTCATTTCTTCAAGTACTGATAAAGTTTTGGGTTTGTGTTGGTTGTTTTGGGGGTTTTGTGGATTTTTTTTGGTTGTGGTTTTCTGAGTTTTTTTGTTGTTTGGTTTGTTTTGGTGGGGTTTTTTTGTGGTGTGGGGTTTTGTTTTGTTTTTTGTTTTTTCTTCTCAGCAGTTTAAGACATTCTTGGCATGATTTTTAGAAGTCATTGGAATTCCCAAATATTCACTGAGTTAGTGGGGGTTCTGAGAATTAAGAAAACAAGAAATCTAGGTCAGTTCCCATATTACCAAAAGTGTGCTGCCCCAAAATTGAAAGCCCTTAAAATCAAACTGTTTAATAAAAATTTCTTATACATGAATAATACTGTAAAATTGCAATTCTCAAAATGTTTTAAGTAATACCAAATCACTTTAAAGGTATTAGACATTTTAAGTGAGATTCCTATAGATGAAATTGAGAATGCTAATAGAAGCATTTAATAAAAAAACCAACCCTGACACATAAAATCTGTGCGCACTACTGAACAATAAAAATAAAAGCATAAACAGCAATGAAATTGTTTGAACTATATAACAGATTACTTCTGACACTCAGTATATAGATTGTCACTTTTCTAACTGTTCATGTCTAACTTTAAAACACTAAGAAGTAAGTTGAAACAAATTTCCGATAGAAAAAGAAACCTAATATTTTCCATATGCACTGTCATATTCCATCCCTTTTTCTAATATTCATATTCCATTAACATTCAGTATTGGATGAATCTAGACTTGAGGATACAAAAGATAAAAACAAACCAATGTATTTTTCAACTGTTGATATTTGCTATCATCTCTGCAGTATTTGCTCACCCTAAACCATCTTGGTTAAAAAAAAAATAAATTAAAAATTCTGAGGCAGAAAATCAGAATCTTGATTTATTATACTACTGGATGTAGAACTGCCACAGAAACATACTATGCTGGCAAGACAGATTTGCAACACTAAACACTACTACTGCTTTGATAATTTCAATGCTAGAACTTTAGTGTTGGAAAATCCTACCCTCGGCGTTGAGTGTTAAAGGTATCAAATAAGACTGGGAATGGAAGACCTCAGTTTACCTGCAGGCTATCTACAGCAATGGTAGTGTTACTGCATGCTTTTCTGTGCTACCCCTAAACTAGCTAAGTGAAATCACTATCTTTCCCAGAAAAAGTTTTACAGAAAGGTAAATATGTAAGGTGTCTAAAGAAATCAATCATTATTCTTTATATGTCTTTGTACATGCAAGTGAACTATAATAGACAATTCTTACTAATTTTCTATTTTTAACTGACCCTATAATGCTTTGAGTAAAATAAGTTCATTAATCTGGAGCATATTTCGTAATATTTGGTAGAAACAATTTTTGCAAATTGCCATATATACATGTATTTCATAAAATCTTGCACTACTTGTACAAAGATAACACATGAAAACCAAGCAATTGCAGTTAAAACAAAACATGGCTAACATTTTGATACAGTACAAGTACCATGCTGTAAATTTTTTTGTATATTTTAACTGCAGAAGGCCACAGATATTTGGTTTATTACAATGTTTAATTCGCAATGGATCAATTTATTACTTACACGGTAAGCATTAATCATAGCTGCAATACCTACCACCTGTAGTGTGCCTGCAGCAGTGCATGTTCTGTCTGTTTTATATGCAAGTATTGTATGTCTGTAGTGTGTCTACAACTTTCTGTAATATACTTGTAAATGTATGTGCTAACGAGCCTCTCACAGGTGCTGCAACCAGTCTTATCAACTCTCCTGATTTTATTATGAATCTTGCAATATTTGGTGTGCGTGCTCTTTGTTTAAGTTGGATTTTCAGTTCAGTGTCATGATTATTGGTAGAGAAACATATATACTTGTTCTAATTCCTTGTGAATCTGTCTTCCATTACTTTCATTCGGGCTAAAGTCATCAAGATAACTGCTGTTTCATTGTGCTTTTGGCAACAGAAGTGAGGCTGCCCTGACCCAACATGCTTGCCATATTCTGTTGTTCTCAGAGCCACATTTATATAGATCATTAGATATTCAGGGAAACGGGGACTGGAAACAATCTTCCACAGTGAAGGTGAGTGCCCTAGACATTTGAGTAAAAAAGTTAACACCCTTATGCTTTATAAACTTCATAAATAATTTGTAATTTAAAAAAATAGAAAGGCATAGACATTAAGGTAAAGCGCTCTCTTATTCCTGTGACTACTGGACTGCTAAGAGAGATTCTCCCTCTCTGGCCTTTTCTTAAAAAGGTCTTACTTCACTGAGCACCTAAGGTGGTCAAGCAAGATCAGCTCCAATGAGAGTAGTAACATGTGAACATCCTGCATCTGACTTGAATTTGGTATTAAACCCCAACTTACGTTACAAGCATTTGCTTCTGGCTTGATTTGGCAAATTCCTTCTCAACATCATGCCCTCTTTAAATAGCATTCATAATTACCTAACTTTCTACACCCAGTGTGCAGGGTAACATAGTACCACTCTCATTACAGAAGCTGATTAAATTAACTCATATTCTGCAAGTCTACAATGGCCTTTCAGTGGAAGAAGTGGTTTAAGAAAAAGAAGTCCTTCTATGACTGATTTAGCTTATGAAGATGACCTGTAGGCTGATACAGCTTCTTTAGTGTCAAATATAACTGATTCAAGCTGCAGCCTTGCTTAATATGAGGCACTCTTTGGTCTCTCTTGTCCTGTTTGCATGTAAATGGTGGGAACATATAATCTGTGAGGTAACTACCATGTTGTCAGATTAGATGTAGATTGACCCCATATTCATTAAACATTAGAGCTTACAGACTGGGCACACAATATCAAGTTTTTCAGGAAATGTTTTCAGCTCTTTTGTGTGCATCTCCAACTGACAGCATATTCTTTAATTTTAATGTTTTGATATGTAAATATTTAGCCAGGAACATAACGCCATCATAGGATCATAAAATCGTTTGGGTTGAAAAGGACCATAAAGATCATCTAGTTTCAAACCCCCTGCCAGGGGCAGGGACACCTTCCACTAAACCAGGTTGCTCAAAGCCCCATCCAGTCTGGCCTTGAACATTTCCAGGGATAGGGCAGCCACAACTTCTCTAAGCAAACTGTTCCAGTGTCTCACCACCCTCACAGTAAAGAATTTTTTCCTAATATCTAATCTAAATCTACCCTCTTTCAGTTTAAAATTATTTCTCCTTGTCCTGTCACTCCATGCCCTTGAAGAAGTCCTTCTCCAGATTTTTTGTAGGCCCCCTTTAGGTACTGGAAGCTGCTTTAAGGTCTCCCAGAACCTTCTCTTCTCCAAGCTGAACAAGCACAACTCTCTCAGCATGTCTTCATAGGAGAGGTGCTCCAGCCCTCCGATCATCTTTGTGGCCCTCCTCTGGACTCACTCAAGCAGGTTAATGTCCTTCTTATACTGGGTTCCCCAAAACTGAGCTCAGTACTGCAGGTGGGGTCTTACTAGAGCAGAGAAGAGGGAGAGTATCACCTCCCTTGACCTGCTGGCCATGTTTGTTTTGTTGCAGCCCATCAGGTTTTGGTTGGTTTGGTTTTCTGGGCTGCAAGTGCACACTGCCGGGTCGTGTTGAGCTTCTTATTGATCGACACTCCCAAGTCCTTCTCCTCAGAGCTGCTCTAAATCCAGTCTCCACGCAGACTGTATTTGTGCTTGGGATCATCAGTAAGTAATTGTCATGGCTTAAACCCAGTCATGGAAACTTAGTACCACACAGCTGCTAGCTCACTCCTTCCCCCTTAGCTAGGTTGGATGGGGAGGAGAAGCAAAAGAATGTAAAGCCCATGGGTTGAGATAAAAACAGTATAATAACAAAAATACAGTACAATATAATACTAATAGTAATAATAATAATAAAGGGAATAACAAGGAAAGAGATATAAAACTGGGGGTGGAGAGGAACCCCAAAAAACAGAAGTGGTGTACAATACAATTGTTCACCACACACTGACAGACACCCAGCCTGACCTGAGCAGTGATCTGTCCCTTCTGGGTAACTCCCCCCCGTTTATACACTGGGCATGGCCTGCTGTGGTATGGGATATCCGTTTTATGTAATATCCGTTTGGCTAGTTTGGGTCAGGTGTCCTGCCTCTGCTTCCTCCTGACTTCTTGTGCCCCTCCTCACTGGCAGAGTATGAGAGATTGAAAAGTCCTTTATCAGGGTAAGAGCTACTGAGCAATGACTAAAACATAGGTGTGTTATCAGCACTGTACCAGCTACTAGGAAGAAAATTAACTCTATCCAAGCTGAAACCAAAACAGTAATGCAAAACAGATATTTAGGCATCAAAGTTTGGGGTTGTGGTGGTGTTTTCTTCTGGGTTTGTTTTGGTTTTATTTTCCCCAAACTGGCAAGACAAAAGCAATAAAATAAAATTTTTAAATTACAGAAAATCTGAGTTAGTAATATCCTGAAATACATTCTAGAAATTCTAAAATCATCGATGATTAGGAATGGCATGCAATTACAAAAGTAGTTTTTTATTATGAGAAATTTACATTAATCAGTTAAATTTGTTAAAATGTTTGGCTTTGAACTTTTTTGTGACTTTCATAATAATAAATCAAATGTATTTTTTATTTCTAGATAAAAGCAAAATCAAAAGTTTCTGTTCCTTCCCCGAATTTTATTTTAGTCTTCTATTGATTTAAATCATTTGAAAAGGAAGATAATAGAGATGCTCTGAGAGGAGGACCAGGAAAACCACAGATATACTAATGAGATGTGACAATAAAGGAATTCTTCTGCAGGTGCTGGGGTTTTAGTGTTAAAGTCATTTGTAGGGATCAAATAAATCATTCCCCTCAAGTCCTTCTCCTCAGGGCTGCTCTTCCAGAAGAAGCTTTTATTCCAGTGGAAGAGAGTAATGCAGCTTGCAGAAATACTTTCTTCCTAGACCCTTCCTGCAGAAACATTTGCCTTCTCTGCTCGCTTTGTTGAAGAACGAATGAAATCTCCAGTAACATAAGTACTTCCATTCTGTGTATCTGGTGTTATGGTTACATGTGCAGTCACAACAGGTGTTTGTAGGCATAGCTATATTAGTTATGTTAAGAGGGGAAAGAGCT